>NW_020799143.1:6251933-6293628 GCF_003259725.1 Athene cunicularia | reverse complement strand
CATTACATCTTCACTGAGTAAAGCAAGAGATAAAGAAATAAAATCTTTAATGTGTGAGGGTACGCAAACACAAAGGGATGACTATAAATAAATGCATGGTCAGATACTACTTCTTGTTCTGATACTTTTGCAAGCAATGGGCACTTATATGTAAATACCTAGGTTGTGTGTGCAAAACCTTATAGTATTTGCGATCACTTACAGACAACTTGCATGTTTCCTGCCTCTGAGCTGCCTTCCTACAGTGCCTACTGCACTGAAGATGTGTAGAATATGCAATTACATTCTTTACCAAGAAACACTTCCCCCTTGCTATACAAATGTGTAAATAAAAAGATATGCAATGAAACTATACTATTGTAACTGTTTTATTCATACCAGTCTACTAGGAATTTACTGGAATTTCTTCTATAAGTAGCAATTTTCTGAGTAGGTGCTTTGAATGGCTTCAAAAAAAAACTGCAGAAACATGTCTGTCTCTTAAAAACTAAATTTAAAGGTAATTAGGCAACTCCATAGTTAGAAGGATGTTATACTGGCAGAGGCAGGATGTTCTGCTCAACTTCATCCTGAAAACATGTGTCAACACTGACTGGAGAGATCTGCTCTCACAAAAGTGCTCAGCTAGCACTAACTAGAAAGGTGGTTTTGATCACAGCCAGTGAGTATTCAGATTAATTTCTGAAGCTGTAAAATACTGGGCAGCATATGAAGTCTCTTCAGTTCCCAAAACTATGAGACATTTGAAAGCTTAGATTTCTGTGGGTTTCATTCAACTTTTCTATCTGTGGATCCAAACCCAGTCTGTTTTGGTTTCGCCGTAACTCGAAAGTCAAAACAAACTGCAAAGAAAACATTTTTCCCATTCGATTCATTGTATAGGAGCAACGGTTTGGTATTACCCAGTTCTGCAGAACTCTGAAAAGTATCTTATGACCTCCTATCTTTAAATTAAATCAAATCAAAATCACGAAAACATGGGCCTACCTCATCAGTCTGCATGAACGGCTGTGTTTCCACTTATGTGAATAAAACAATACTGATTTAAACTACCAAAGAGTTTGACTAAAACCAGTCTTGTTTCATTCAACAGAAATGGAAAGGTGGGCTTCTACATCATGAAAACAGAGAGCAAACAGGCAATATACACAGGATGCAGTGAGAGAACTAAGACTAGGAAAGCAAATTAAATAGATCATTCAAAAACATTACAAAGGTCTTTTGTAGGCAAGATGACAAAACTTTCCCTCTCGTACTAGGAGAAACTTTACATCTAGAAATGAACCTAAGAAAATTTAGCACTCTTTTTGTTTCTTTTGTCTAAAGCTGCGTGCATTCACACACATGACCTTGTTCAAGTATTCTATGGACTTTGATAGTACTGTTTCATGTGCATCAGATAACAGCTAGCCTTTATTCTGTTTCAGTCTACCAATCTAATCTGTAAATGCGTATGTTCAACCATTTCCCACTCAGTATCAGACAGCCCTCTAAGAATAACTAAGAAAAGCAAAGTTTTGGACAGTTACAGATGCAAGGGAAAATATGCCAACACATACCATCATCAAGAGTGGCTGGATTTTACACCAGCTCTGACCCACATGTTTCCAACCCCCTTTACTTCACACTCTTAGTCCCCAAAATACAGATTCAGCTCCTCAGCCTTACAATTTTACTCTTATACCATCTTAAATTAGGCTTATAACCCTCCTTACCTCCTCAGCTTTGTGCTACATACTTCATCATCAGATAGGTCTTCCACAGCTTCCTATGGCAAAACTACTGTTCCCACCATGGATGGATTCCTATACAGCTAATCAGAATGAGAAACAAGCTCCAAAATGCACCTGAAGTCAGACATGGCATCTGCAGGCAACAGATTTTGTTCCTTATTTGCACTTAAGAACTCAGAAAGCAAGAAGAAATTGGGAGCTCAGTCCCAAAGTTCAAAGTTACTCAGTAATTTGGCTGTCACTGAGAGTAAGAGAACCTGCCCTTACAGATTCACAGGATTTTCAACATTTCAAAAAAAACAAAACCAAACCACCTTATCACCAGTCATAACTTTAATTTCTTAGTTTTATCAATTTAAGATGTATTACTAAGCTTCAATGTCCAAGAAAATAAGCTCTGCAGATACAAAGGACTATAACTACATAGGACAGACAGAGCTTATAATGTTTACATTACAATGCTTACAACCTCCTAAGTATTGGGATGTGCATTTTATAAATACTAGGAGATACACAGATGAAAAGAACCATGTAACAGTGCAATTATTGATTACAGTAGCTCCTATTACATTAAAAATGAATATTCTCCTGTCCTTTCCTCTTCACTTGCTTTTAATAGATTTTGTCAAAAACCAAATTGCAGTACCTACCTTGCACATGTGTAACGATACTCATCCCATAGCAACATCTCAACTACACCGCTGACTGCAGGATAACTGCAGTCTTGCCTGTCTGAGACTTTCTAAATGCGCTGCTCTGCAAGATACTGTTTTCTACCTCTTATTGGATGTCAGCTATTTCAGAATCCCACTACTGGTAAAGATACTCTTCCTTACACAAAATACAACTTCCTGCACTTTTCCAAGATCTCATGGAACAATCACCACTTATTTTCAACAGTTGTGCCTGCAGCTGTAAGAATTAGATCATGAAACTGATCCCTAAGTACTATACATCCACGTGTGATCTATTGTAAATCACGCAGAACAGCTCTCTGATACCTGAGGAAAAATTAAATTAGGGTGCTTCTTACTGTGGTTAAATACTGTTCTTTCCGCAGCCTGCCCCAGGTTGGTAACTATAGTCAGTCAATAGAGTTTAATTAAGCAGGTATTATTATTATCTATTATTATTATCTATTATTATTATTATTATTAATTAATTTTATCACCAGAAAACTTTAATCCATTTTTAGCATACAAGAAGGGCAACAGCTAGACTTTTTTGTTGTTGTTGCCAAGCTGAAAAGAAATAAGTTTCCTCTAGTATGTTAGATGAGAATTTCTTCCATTAGGAAATAGTCCTATAAAACTGACTGAACTGCACAGGATGTAAGGCATGAACCTACAGATACTCAAACTAAGCCTTTTCATATGAACACTTAAAACTGAGATAATTTTTCATGGAGTAGAAGAGAATTTGACACTGCAAATGGTCAATGCATTGTTCACAACAAAGCTACTGCATAGTTAATTTTGTTTGATCTGTATCAAATACATGCTGTTTGCATTGATCTGACAAAAACAGATGAGAAGTGTGAAAGTACTGATGCATAATATCCAGCGCCAGATCCTAATTAAAAAAAAAAAAAATCCCATTCACTTGCACCACAGTTTTACAGGAAGCATGTTTTTGTGATTAATTAAAAAAAAAAAAATCCAGGAATAACACAGAATTCTATGTAATTTTATATTAAAGAAAGCCAGCATAACCTTGGAAAACCAACTCATCTGCTCTCTCCTCCACTATACGTAGTCCATGGCTATAGTCACTCACACTTGTAGAACGCAGAAGGTTGATGTGGTGGTTTGACCTTGGCTAAATGCCAGGTACCCACCAAGTTGCTCTATCACTTCCCCCCCTTCCCTTTTTTTCTCAATAGAGCAAAGGGGAAAGAAAATAAGTTTTACCCTTGTGGGTAAAACAAAAGCAGTTTTAATATAAGCAAAGCGAAGCAAAGGTCCGCACGCAGAAGCAAAAAAAAAAGAAAAGAGATTTATTCTCTCCTTCCCATGAAGAGGCGCTGTCAGGATGTCAGGCTTCTCAGGAGCAGGGCTCCAACATGAGTAGTGATTGCCTCGGAGGACCAAGGGTGACCCCACCCCCTTCCTCCTTTCTCCCAGCTTTATACTGAGCAGATGTCATATGGTATGGAATATCCCTTTGGTCGGTTTGGGTCAGCTGTCCTGGCTGTGTCCCCTCCCAAGATCTTGCCCACCCCGTCCCACTGGGGGAAATATCAGAAAGAGCCTTGGTGCTGTGTAAGCACTGCTCAGCAGTAGCCACAACACCAGGGTGCTGCCAACACCCTGCCAGCTCCCGACATAAAACACAGCACCATGAGGGCTGCTATAGGGGAAAGCCAATTCTGGCTCAGCCAGACCCGGTACCGTTGAAAAACACTTTCTGAACACAAAATATCTTAAATTTGCCTGTAAAGTTTTTAAAGCTACATCTACTACTTTGATTCCAGTATATGAAAAATCACTGCATTAGCTCAGAAGCAGCAGTTGAGTGGTTTTAGATCTGCTATACCTCTGCAGCATTGTGTACTCACAATTTAATTGCCAGGTCATAGTCTGGCTGCTTTACAAAGTCAACTGGCTGGAATATCTAACTTGGCAGAATTCTGGACAATGAGACGATAAATCAAACCAACTGGCATTTTTTCATCTTCATCTTAAGAACTGTAGCTATATACACCATTACTTTATGATAATAGTTTTTCCTTTATTGTATAACTATGGATGGAACAGAGCCATAAAGTCAAAGTCAAATGGCTCTGAGATTCAGGATGTTGAAATGTGAGTTCTTGATAGATTACAGACAAGGCTTATTTGTTGCAGTTCAAATTCACATCAGAAAATTAATCAGTTTTGAAGCTATTTTATTCTGGTTTTCAAGTCTGTTAACAATTTTTGATGGGATACAGGATGTCCTTACTTGCTACTCGTTTCAGTGACTGCTAACTGTAGGAAACAAAGAAGGGCATTTTAAAAATTGGTTTGGTTAAAAATCAGTGAATGTTATTGTAAACTAGACCCACAGAGTTCTCTCTTTTGGTGATACTGTTCAGTGATAAACTCTTCCATCTGCAAAGTTTACATCACATCATACTCATGCTATTATGGAAAGAAAAAAAAAAAAAAAAAAAGGGGGAGGGCGGGCTGCTTTTACAAATATCCTTAAGAATTTTTACTAGAATTCTCATTTTCACAGGTTTATATTTACAGAATTCTTCAAAAACCTCCAGCTTGAAAAACTCTCACTGAAAAACCTACCCTACGCTGCAAGCATAAACATCAAAAGCAACCCGTAAACTTCATTAATCACAGACACCAAATGGCAATTATGCTAAATGTCTCTATGGCAAGACTTGCATGTATGTGTTGGTGCGCTGCTAAAGCTGGCCAAAATCAGCAGTAGCAGAGACAACCAAGTTAAACTATGCTCCCATCTGATTTCTCAACTACGCTCTACTATCTCCTGCATCCAGGGCATTGAATAAAAAGACAATTAAGCTGTTGTACCTTCTCCTCCACTGCTCACTAGACATTCCTACTTCTCTGGTAACTCCTGATAGCTTTGACATCCTTTCATAATTCATTCTTTTCTTTACCCTCTTCTGCCATTGCTCACTATCTTGCCCAAATTGAGCAGGTGTCTAAAAAAGAAGACTGGTATTGGAAAGCATTTCTAAAAAACTTTTGTTAATGGAGAACATCCTGGAAAGTATATGAGCAGTCGCTGAGGCTGTTTTTCTTCTGATTTTGGATCAAGACATTCCACCAAACTTTATTTTCTGTTTCAGCAGGACCCACATGCCCCATACTTTCTTCACAGATGTCTACAGCAAAACTTGAGAGGGGCAGCTGGCTGAAAGTTAGCAGATTAGTTTCAAGAATGTGTGGGGAATTTTACACCAAGATTTTTCTAACAGAGCCATGCTGCTCTGAATGGTGCTGTGATGAAAAAACTGTGGCCAGGCCCAGAGCAGTAAGTTTTCAGCTCAGCTTAGCTGCAGCCAAAACAGAGTATGAGAGCAGCCCCAAGTAACTTCATCTGATTGTGATTAGAATTTATTCTGCTAGGAATCTGCCGGGGCAGAAACTTCCACCAAGAGGGCTATAACACCTTAAGCCACTACAGCTGCTTGAAAAGTCAATGTCTGACTAAGGCCACAGCACAAGAACTGGGATAACTATATACCTTCTATGGCAAAAAGCTGTTCAGACTACTTACTGTGCAAATGAAGTCCAGAAGAAAAGTTTTGTCCAAGAAAAGCAGTTTTTGCACACTTAAATTTTTAGCCCTTCTCTAATGGTAACTGAAATGCTAAGGTTTGGACAACCAGCCCAAGCCAGAGTTGACCTACAGATGAATCCTGTATATTTTATAACTGAAAACCATTGTGCTAGTATGTGTTGTACTGTTATAACAACCCACTTATGCTGATGTAAAAAGTGCTAAAGCACTGAAATACTGAAGTCTGAACAACAGGCCCCAAGCTGAAGCTGCTAACTTAGTCTGGAATCATTAACAAAGTATGTAAGCTCGCTAGTGAGAGATGCGGCCTAGAATATAATCAGTAGTGAGGACAAAATGCTGAGAGAATGTATCCAGCTTCCCGTGTTTAGCCTTGTTCCAGGCTGAGAACCCACGTATCTGGCCTTGTTAGAAACTCCCTTGGTTTCCCCTCCTGAGCCCTGGCAAGGCTTTGGGTGGAATCCAACAGGAGATCGAAACCAGAAATTTTCTGCTCAAAACAAAGGTGCCAGCTCTTCTGGCTTACTGATTTTTAGGTATATAAGGCTGGACCCGCTCACAGGGACTTTGGAAGCCTCACCCATGGGTGGATGCACCCCGTAGGATTTCCCCCTTGCCGGGACAGGCTCTGCAAACCCTCGCTGTAACCGGGGCTGCCCAGACACTGCGGGTCTGGGTGATGGGAACATGTGCAAGGGGTGAGGGATCTTTCTTCATCACTACTCTCTCTCTCAGGTAGCAATGATTTGATGCATTACCCTGTATTTTCCTGTTTGCTGCTATAAGTGCACTATTCTGCCTGTTCTTACTGCATGTTTTCTGTATTACACTGTTACATTGGTTATCACTAGTAAAATACACCTGCTCTTTTCACTCTGGTGTCCCAGTTTAATTGGTATCCCTAATCAGCAAAACAGTAACCCTGTCATGTTCTCCTTCAAAATCCTCATTTGTGACATCATGCCTAAAATTCATCTATCCAAGAGGTCATGCCAGTGTATCTGTTATAGAAAGTACTTATACACATTAAAGAGTTGAAAAAAATGTCAGGTTTTTTTCTCTAATTTATGGCTGCTGCATCTTCAGTGAAATCAAATCAATTGCAACAGGACCGAATTTGTCCCTGGCATGTATTTGCAGCATACATCTCATTTTGCTATTCTGTATTGTATACTCATAACAAGGTAGAGGTGGTAATGCAGCACACATAGCCACACTTTTCCCACCTGTACCTTGACACAACTAGCAAGTGTTTTGAAAAAGCAGTGCCAAGGGTTTTATCACAGAGTATCAACCAGTCCAAAAGTAACCGGAGCTCAAATACATCCCTGTGATTTTCTTTCTGTTATCTGCACTACCTAGAATAAAATTAGCACATGTAAGCTCATCTCTGCTGGCCCCCCATACACACTTCGTTGTAACTGGTAGGCATTTGTTCCTCTTTTTGAGGATGCTAGTACTATGACAAGTATCTGGCTTCTTTTTGCAAAGCTTTCAGCTTGGACCTCTGTTAGGTAACTTTTAAGCAGGTTACAGGTATTTCCAAAAATATGGAGTATCCTTTTTTGTACAGAATGGATGGATACTAACTATGCGACCAGAATATTGGCAAAAAGAGATAAAACTAAGTCTAAATATTTCACTCTCTCCTAAACACCCATCTTTGAACCAGACAGGCAGACAAACTGAGTACTTGCAGCAAGCCTTGGAGAATCTTCCTTTCTCTGGCCTCACAGCTTTCCCATCATGTGGTCAGCTCCAGTTTTCACAATTCATTCATTCTGTTCCTGGGAACACCTCAGCACACTTAAGTTTTCAGCCTCATCACAGGATGGGAGTATTTGTGGGGATATTCCTTAGCCAAGCCATCCTTCTACATTTTCTGATTAGATTCTTTAAACATTATCATCTTGTAGGGGGGTGGCTTGTTGTGAAGTTGGACCAAACGATCAAGTACCTTTATTTAGAAAGAATAAAATCAGAATTTCCTAAGCTCATTGATGATAAATATCCCAAACTAACACAAGTGGCCATGAGGAGTAACTGCGTCACATAGTATATGTCTTTTTAACAGGACATAGCAGGTTTTTTCCCCTTCAAGACCATTTCACTTGACCACATCATATCCCAGCACCGAACCACAAGGAGAAAGTACACAGAGAGAATAGTGGGCAGCCACTCTCATTTCAGCATGAAGAAAGCAAATTTTTACAGAATAGAGACCTAAAAACTCTCTTAAGGCACACCAGGGCAGTCTTGGGAGTATGCCACACTGGCAGCCTCATAAGATAACACCACCATCACCACAATGAACCAAGTGCTGAAAAGTGAGAAGCTGCCTTCTGCCTCCCCTTTCATTTCTTCATCTCAATGAAGAAATTCTTCTTCAGTTTTAATTTTAACTCATTCCAGGGCACGTAAACCTGCTGATGATTTCATATCCTCTTCCTTTGCATCATGGAGGATGCTGTAAGCGGGGGATAAAAGGGCAGGATTCAACATATTCTACAGTTCAAACCAAAATTACAATAAAAGCAAAGATGACTTAACAATGTGGAACTACTTAACAATGACAAACAGAAGTTCCTATATCATCCTTTCACTTTATGACACAAAGAAGTGGTCCCAACAAGAGACCTCAAGACTGCAAGCGTCAGGTTCTGTATTGGTTTTCTTTCAGACAAGACAGGCCTTTAAGTATGTGTCAAACCTGTAACTTGACTGTGTAAGCATAATTTCAATAAAGAGATGTTTATCAGCTGTATTTAAAAAAATCTTTAAAATAGAAACAACCTTCTAAAAAAACATTTATTAATCTAATTTACCAAATAAGCCAATTAAGGCAAAATATATTACTTGGAAATAGACAAGCTTTCACTGAGTTCAAACATGAGCTGGATTAACAGTACATTGTACATAAAAATGTCCTTTGAAAGCATCCAAGAAAGGTAAAGGCAGAGCAATATAAACTGAAAAACTGCTTCTTTAAGACAAACAAAAAGTATCTGTTTATTCTTTGTTTCTCAAAAAAATGAGTATTACCAAAATATTGTCTTCAGCGTTACTTCCATATTTCTAAATATAGATTTAAGACTGTGTGAGCTTTGGATAGAGGGCATTTATATCCATGAAAAAAAATTAAGATACCACTAAATATTTATATGAGAAACCGTGAGCTCATGACATCAAGAAGGCATTTAAGACTTAAAAATGTTTAGAAAACCCAGGATATCAAAGCAAGTGATACATGTTTCGCCATTTTCCACATCAAATGGCTCACAACCATACTTGATAGAAGAAATTACATAATTTCATACAAAATATAAAGGTTGGAAGCACTAGAGTAAATTATGTTGTTGAAACATAATTATGTTATGCTGAGATAATTTCATGCGTATGTGGTACCTGTCTAAAACCCAGTAAAGCAACTTGAGATTTGTCTAGTGTTTTAACTGGACATGAATTTCATTACAGTT
This sequence comes from Athene cunicularia, assembly GCF_003259725.1. Lineage (NCBI taxonomy): Eukaryota > Metazoa > Chordata > Aves > Strigiformes > Strigidae > Athene > Athene cunicularia. The sequence continues at coordinate 6,284,153 of NW_020799143.1, read as the reverse complement.
ACATAAAAAGAAAAAAGATGCAGCATAGAAAGTGAGACTTCAAAATTATTCAGCAACAACTTCAACTAATGGGGCATGGATACGTGCTCTTCTTCAGCAGCTCACTGTTACATGTTGTAAAAACTACTCAGCATCACTCCTGAGAACTTACATACAGACACAAAACCTATGAGGCATTAAGTACCACCTAAGCAGAGGCCCCAAGAAAACACCTAATACAGAAGGTAGTCTCTCTGGATTGAAATGCATATGTAACATACATGTTATGCTGTAAACATGTTTGTATTATTAATGTCATAGAAACAGCTAAACAATGAACCCCTTCTTTTAAAAAAAAGTATACTAACAAAAATATCTCAGCAAATGCCTAGTAAGGTGTCAAATAATAGCACATTCCACTTTGCAAACTGTAATGCTATTTTTCCCAGTTATAAATATATGTTTGTTCTGATTTCCTGTTTTGTGACTCATACTGGAAATCATATAGTAGTTAAAAGCTGCAATTGCTCATTTCCACCACTGGAATTTACCTTCACTTCTTAAAAGGTAAAATACAGTTACAGTTAGATTACAAATCTGTGTTGGATTCACCAAGAATTAGAATATGTAGCTTTCACTTCAATTCTAGAATCAAAGCCAGTATTCCTTAGCGTCATGGATTAGCCTTCTTTCAAACGGTCCTGGGTGGTAAGTGTTGTTTGTACATTCCTGCTAGAGCCTTAGCTGCACTGTAGATCATCTGTCGACGGGACATGCCAGTGAAAACCATGTGCCAATCAGTCCTGCTGACGTTCAGTATACTCTTCTCAAGCACTTCGCCCACAGTCACCAACAGGCCTGACCATCTCAGATTGTAGTCCTGAGGAGTGAGACTCTTAGCCTGTGTAACATTTTGAGGAGTTATTATTGAAATAATAATATATAATATAAAATATAATTTGAAATTAGTAGTTTTGCTTCTATCTTCACCATTACCAGTTTCTGTAAGCAATCATTTTTATATCAATAGGACTACAAGGCAAACTAAAGGGTATCACAATCGAAATTTCATGCTGCCCCATAATTTGTCTAGCCAATACTTTTTGGATTTGTATGTTTCATGGTCCAAATGACATCTGAACAGTATAAAACTAAAATACGATTCTTAAGAGGGTAAAGACATACTGCCATTGCCAGGAAGTTGTTTTCTCTTTTAAAGTAGTCAACAGATGAATCAATAATGATACATATTTATACAGTGATTCTTACCCTTCAAAGTTTTTAAAAACCGTTAAAACGTCCCTCTGAAGCAGGAAAGTAGCCAAATACAAGAAAAAAGTTGAGCCTGGCAGAAATGAAGGACTGAGATATTTGCATGAGATCAAAGAGGTTTTACATGCTGTAATTCCCTGAAGTTGGAAGCACAAGGGAAACAGTGAGAAGTACCACTGTGTTTATCTGGTCTGATGCTCATCCGAGGCAACCGTGTCTGGTCACTGTCACATACAATGAAGGGCAGATGACTTTTAGCCTCAGTAAGACTGTTCTAAGTGTTACTCAGTTCTTCACAGAATAGCACATTGAGCCCAATTCTTCCCACAGATTTTATTTTGAGAAGTATTCGAGTTTGTTTCTAGTGCATGTACAGCATGATCAAAGCTCATTAGTGTAATCCAGCCTTCCCAAAACTACTTTCTTGCAACAGCAAATGTAAGTTTGTTAGAATATACAGTCTGCTCTAATATCAAAGTAACTTGTTATTATCAAGAGGTATATAAAAGGCAGATTTCTTAAGCAAAAGAACAGGAAATTTTCCTTATTAGTCAGACCATTCTGGCAGTAAGATGACCCACAATTGTACATAACTTCATAAATTAATTATTTGGTATTTTTACTGCTAAAAATCAGTAAACTTCAAAGAAAATTTTAAATACCCAAACAACCTTGCAGTAGTTTCTCATCATGGTTTTCTGACTCAACAAAAATCAAGATGACACCTGGTCTCTTAAAAGAAAAAGATTCCCAAAACAAGTCCTCAAATCCACCTTTCTCCCTCCTTAAATCAAGCAATATTTAAACTTACCAAGAGCCTTGAGTCTCATATTATGTGCTCAGAAAACTCTGTCATGGGTAAAGACATGTAACAAAAGACTATCTGTTCTATACAGACAAATTTACTGCTATTTCCATTACACTGAAGAGTAAAACACATAGCTGGCAAGAATTTTAAGGAATATAATTGCTTTTAATGTTGCCTCTATTAAATCTTTTGTACTGTGGACAACAAATAACACTGCCTGTTCCACACATATAGCTTCTCTGTTCTTAATCTGAAAAACAACTTTACAATTGATGTTTTTTTTCCTGTTGTCATCTAGATTTTGATTAAAGATACTGGACTGGATTTATAAAAACACATGTTTCTTGCACACCCTTGAGAGAAACCCACTCTGATTCTAGAAAAAACATAATGGGAACAAAGGTAACAACTGGTGCATGCACACAATCAAGAGCCCAATGATTTACCACCACACATTATGTGTAAGTTAACTGAAACATGTAATAGCAAGACTAGAAAAAATTTAACTCTGAAGGCATGACAACAAAGCTATGTTTTGCTGTTGATGTATATACAAGAACCGTTTTCTTTAAACAGGCGAGCAGGATTCTCTCCAATTCAAGTTTAAGGCTTACAGTTCCACTGAATCTGTACTACACACCAAACTATACACTAAAATGGGTGCAGAAAAGTTAAAACAAGAATGTTTTCTGCTATTACAAGGCAAACACTACTTTTCAAAGTTACAAAGTATGTTTATCAAAGAGAAAAAAATACTCAAATAATTAAGATATTAACTATTTTTCAAATGACAAAATAGAGAATATTCTGTGAAACAAAGGTAAAGATACCTATTATGCTTTATATTAAAAACATTAATTTAGTTCATATCAGTGCTCCACAAAGAATGTGACAATTATTTAAGTAGTAACTTCACATTGCTATGACTATTTTCACAGCATCATAGAATGTTTCGGATTGGAAGGGACCTTTCAAGATCATCTAGTCAATGAAGCTGTATCTGCTTAATTAGTATTTTTCTTCCTGTAGTTTCACATTTTTCTCTACACTTTTTGAAAAGCATCCTAGAAAACTACAGAGACAGAGTAATATTCTTCTTTTGCCTCTCATTAGTTTTTCAAAGTTGTAGGAACTCAAAAATAAGAATTAAATCCAATCCCATAAATGTTCACTCTATTGGAATTGGTACTACCAAAAAAAAAAAAAAAATTAAACAGCTTCTATTTGTTTTCTCAAAACAACCTTCTGATGATCAAAGCCCAAACAGTTTTGCTTTGACATCCTTCACAGAATCGTTTATTTTAAAAGAATTTTCAGACCAGAGTTAACTAATGGAGGACACCTATCTGCTGTCAGGCAACATGCAGTGACTGGTGTTTGGAGTAATTCCCAGTATGTGACCAAAGAAATGTAAATAATCTCGTGAAAAACTTCTAATGGTGATATTTAAAAACAGCATAGTACTTATATTTGCTGATAATTAACAACATAAATACCAAAGCTTTACAAGCTTTATTAAAAAATGAGTAGTAAGATCTCAGTTTATAAAATTGCACTGATTTGCTAACATACACATTTGTGCACACAAGCACTTCACTTTTACAATTTTGTTGGCATCAGATGAAACTCCAATACATATATGAAGTAAGTTAAGGAAAGGAAACCAAGTCTTTGGATGGTAAGAGTGCTTACTGGTGTAGTTGCTTAGTGCATTACTTAAGCTGCAAAGACCTCCTTTCACAGCCGAGGAAGAATAAGTATTATTATTTTATCTATGTAAAGATTCTCGAAAGTTAATTTTAAGTCACTGAACCAGACTGATGACAATATTTCAATTACTAAATTTGTATTTCCTTTTTGAGGAATTACTTCTTTGTGATTAATTTCTTCTAGGACTATTTCTTCTTCATTAACAGAAAAGTAAAACTAGTGCTTCCAAGTGCCATGTATTGCAGAATGAGACTCTTGATTGCTTTGCCCCAAATGACTAAAGATTTTTAGGTAATACGTAAACATGATTCAAACCCAGTTTTTATACTCACTTCATAAATTAAAACACTCAAGTGGAGCAACTATCAGTAAGAACTGACATAAATGAAATTAAAACTTAACTCTTATGTTTCAAGTGTTAATCCAACACTGGTAAGAAAACTGAAAACTCACCTGTTGAACATATTGCAAAGGCACTGGTGTTGCTTGGGTAAAAGCTTCTAGATGAATTCCATGAATTGGATCCTCAATAATCAGACATCCAATGTCAAACCACCTGCAATGACATGAAAGTTACTTTTCTTTTGAATACTAAGTATCACTCAAATTGAAAAACAACATGTCAGCAGTTGAATTAGAACCATTTTATAAACTTTACTGCAAATGTAGTAATAATGTAATAGCAAGTTTCATCAAAGTATTTTAGTATATTTCAGATGAAATTTGCACTTATCAATTTATATATATAGAATTATAGTGCATGTAAAATACATAATATACATAACAGGATATAAAATACATTAAATTTACAGATCAAAGAAACAAAGAAAGATGGTAGAGTGGATATGTGTGCAGATACATTCTTTTGGTCATATTTATTATGCTACAGATTTAGTTAATCTTTGAAAAAATGTTTCTCATTATGATAGCCTTCACTAACAATTTAAAAAAATCATATAATTCATGTTCTTTATTCAGAAGGTATTTTGGTATGTCTAATCCTACAACAACCTTTTAAATTATTTAATTGGAGAAACACCTCTGCACCATTCAGAAAAGATGGTGCCTGCTATAGCAAACACAGTAAAAACTACTGAAGCAAGTACCTGAAATGGTTCCCTATCTAACTTGCAAAAACATTAAATCATTTCTCCCTATCAACAAACTAACAACACTGACACGATCCCACTAAAGCTAAGGGGAATGCATCATCACTACCTCACTGTATTCAATTCCTTTAACAGTTTTATAGTTGAGTTGCAACAGGAGAAACATACTCTAGGGAAAGCACAAACACAAAATCAAGGCCAAGAATCATAAAAAATATTAAAAGGTACATTATTGTAGCTAATGTTTCACATATAGTAATGTCTATATATAAATTGTATCTTATTCTTTAAAGCGCAGGAAGTAAGAATGTTCTTAAAAGAAAAAATGCAGGACTCAAATTTGAAGAAACAACTGGCTGGGCCACATAAGCTTCATCCTAAGAGTTTAGTGGGGCAAGACAGGAAGAAGTACTTGACTTGCATAATCTTCATAGCAGGGAACAGAGCACTGGAATGCACTGTGATAGAGCACTACCTCACTTACAGCTATGAGAGACTGTTGAGAAAGCTTCATGGTTAAAGATAACTTCCTCCCAATTAATAAATGTTAGAGTCTAAAGGGTAAATTACATATTAGAGTTTGCAACTTTTTCTGCAAATAGTATTCAGGTCATGCATTTGAAAGGGGAAGTAATGCCCTTCAGCTGTCTGAGGGTCTCACAAGTTTAGCTGTGACCAAGTGTTAGGTGTAGAGCTTCGTATTGGTGGGTGGTTACTTGGAAACTCCCCTCCTTTGGACGTGTTCAAGTATGATAAACAGCATTAGCAAAACACTAACTGCGTCCCTCATATTAGAACTGTAATACCACAATGATCACTTCAGAATAATAATCAATTAATGGCACGATGACCTATCATTTCACTGCAGAAAAAAACAAGAACCAAAAATAGTTCAAAGGCTTTTTTGGTAACACCATGAAAGGAAGCTTTCGGTGTTGCCTACTGAATAAAAATTAAAGCATGCATTGTTATTCTTTGTTTCTACTATAACTAACATCGAAGATCAAGATATTCTTGGGGCCTGTAGCGTGAGCACAGAAGAGCTATCATTCTTTTCAGTAACACTGCAGTCCTGGATGAGCTCTTTCATGTCGAGTACTTGAAGCAACATTTTCAGATTTAGGAATGACTAAATTCAAAGGACAAGAACAGCAATTACTTTGAAACGAGAGATATCATTGTCATAGTTACTCCTTTGTGGAAATATGATAAAACATCTAAATCAGACTAGATGGAAATAAATACTAAATAAAAATTGAAATACTTCCTAATTTTATTTACTTTAGTAACTTCACCATCCATCTACCACTAAGGATATTAAATGTACCTTTAAAAATGGAGCAAGAGGACATACGTGTCAAAAAAACAAATCAATGCCCATCACATGAACAAAAATGCAAACATTAGAAAAAAACTATTTAAGTTTGCATTAAGAAAAACATGACATCGTCCTTAATGTTTTGGAAATTAATCATAAGCTACCTCAAGAACTGTCTGTCAAAAAGTATGTTACAAAATCAAGGTGTAATGTATTTGAAAACACCATTGTTATGTCTGTTCAGTGCAAATTAAAAGTAGTAAGCACATTCTTGGTGAAAGGAAAATGGATTATATATTATCTGATAAAACTGTATTACTGCAAATGCCAGAACATCACCCAATATATTTTCTGAACCAAATACAATTTCACAGAAAGAGAAGACAGAGTGTACACATAAGAATGAGCAAACTCCTAGCCAAATTTCAACTTTTACAGCTCCTTAATTTTGTTAGTTAGTATAATTTCATTGTGGTTTTATATGCTGAATTTTAAAAAGCCTGACAAGAATTTTCTATATTAAAAGTTGTAAGATGTGGGACAAAAAAGCTGAACATCATCACCAAAATCAAGTCTGCCAATGTAATACTGAAGACAGACTCTCTTCCTTCCTCTGCTTAGAGTGATACTGCCAACAAGTCTTTACAGGCCCCTTTGAGTCAACAAAGAATATTCCTTCCCCACCTTCCAGTGCAACCCCACCCCAGGAATATATTTAAAGTTCTCACTTGTCAGGAAGCAATTCCTCAATGAAGCTTTCTACTGATACAACAGGCTGTTTTTCATGTATTACTCCTGTCCGACGCAAGCTGTCTATCCTTTCTTGGGCTCCCTAAATGGTAACATAAGCTGTCAGACAACATTCTCTTTGAATCACAACATGGTACAATACTTACAGATGAATACAAAAAGAACTCTAGAACATACTTTTCAAGTTAAACACAAAACACGAGAGATTTTGAAAAATATTAACGTTAGAAAAACAAAAAATGAAACTCATGAAAAGTTATAATGGAATCCCAAACTGTAACAAAAACTATAATAAATATAAAAAACCTGTAATAAATATATAAAATAATTAATTAAGTATTTTTAGTTTGTTCTTTTTCCGTGTAAAAGACATAGATTAGCATGCAAAGAGTTCCTTACCTGTAACTGTGCCAAGTTTCACTATTAATTAAAGTATCAGCGTATATTTCTGTTACTCACACTGACAATTTTGCAGCTTAAGATTTGTTGGGTATAGCTCCTTTTAAGAGCTTTAGACCAACTTTGTAAGACCAAGGGAGAGAATCTCTTTGTTGTGGTACTTATCCAACTAAGATGTAGAAATCATTCACTCCTGTTATCACTATGAAATTGTAATAGAAATACTACTACTACTACTACACTGCAGTAGCTAAACAGGTAAAGGAAGATATACATTATTCTCCTTTACCTCAATATAAAATTGTATCAGCTAATATAGTGCTATGAGGATAGGCTTTACTCAGCTGTGAACACTGCCACAGCAGATAGGAGAAAGTACTTCCTTTAAATGAGTAAATTTCTTAAATGTAAACAAATACATAATACAAATAAATGTAAACCAAAATACTAAAAAGTAGTTTTCAGGATTCTTATTTATTGGCCAAGGAGGTGGTTGCACCTAGAAACAACTGGCAAATGCAGATTTTGAAAATCTAGTGAAACAACCTTTGCTAATCGTTCCTTCAGGCCAGCACAGCTGTTTGCAAGGCTGCACAGTGAATTCTTACTTTTTTTAAACATAACACAGATCTGTTCAGGAAGATCCCCGAGAAGTGTTCATCAAACTCTGACCTACAGAATCAGTGGGGAGACAATTCAGTCTCAGAGTCTCTTTTAATTTCTAATACTCTCAACATGATAGGAATAGACTTAAGAAGAAATGCCTGAAGTATTTCTAAACTACAGTAGTATCACACTGATGTGATGGCAATCAGTAACAGTTTAAGAAAACTGACATTCTTCATTTGCTGTGAATGTGTTTTCAAAAATACCCAAAAACTATTTCAACAAGCAGCTTTAACCTGATCTAATGATCCAGATGGCAATTATAAAAAAAAAAAAAAAAAAAAAAGGAACTGTTTATCCCCACAAATTGACCTTCCCTTCATGGAAAATCAGATTCTTTTGGGTGAATGTTTCCACGCACTCTCTTTGTATTGGAGATACTTTAGTAATGTTACCTATCAACTTACTTTTAAACCTGCAGCATAACCCACTGGTTGGGGTGCGATGTTAGACTGTGCAGCCTCTCCAGTAACAACAGCCATTCCAAAGACTTCTTGAAAGGCATCTCGAATTGCTGCGACTTTTACCTCTTTATTAGAAGTAACCACTATGTCCAGTTCTCCCCCAGTTTCTGTAAAATACATATATATATATATATATATATGCACATGTATTTTTCCTTATTCCCATTATAAGCCAGTTCAAATACATTCTACAGTGTGCTTCAGCCGGTCTTTTCTTTCTTTCACTGTACAAAAGTTCTTTCATGAAGCAAAAGTAACTTAAGCTGGGAAGTAAAAGTTACATGAATACCTAAGTGATTTATGGATGAAAGACAGACAACAGTAACTGATGGTTGCTCAGCACCTGAAATAAAGCATACCAGTCATTTAAGATGACAAATCATGGATTTAGGAGAATAACTCGGACAACCATTTCTAATGATGTTTTGGTGTTCTGGGAGGAAGTAAGGAATGTTGGTGTGACACACAAACTCTTCCTTATGAAAAGGACCAAGAACATAGACACAGTTTGTAAAATTCAGTGAACAGTTGTCAAATTACATGAGCTTTAAAGGAAAGGCTCACATTACTTTCTAGTTGTCCTTGGACTGTGAATTTCAGTGCCATTTTATTGCTTCTCTGCCTCCCTGCAGCTTTATCCTGGTTTTAGATATTAAATATCTATGGAACCAAAAAGCTCTAGGTATTTCTGAACGATTTCCACAAGGCAGTATCTCCATAACAAGGATGAGTTTTCACTAAACGTTTTAAGAATAATACAAAACAGTTCATGAATGAAATCTGGAACTACTATAAAAGACTGACCAGCTCAATTATATCCCACATCTGATTATCACAGCTGGATCATTTTTATTGCCAATTTATGCAAAAACAACCAATAAAATTTGTTCCTACTGTGGCAAGCTTTCTTAAGGATAGCTTAAACTTTTTTCAGGCATGGAATATGACATCAGAGAAAGTTGTGTAAGTAAACTGCATCAGCAAGTGTAAAGGACAAATGGACGTGTCCACAAGCAGCCACATATAGGTATGAACATGCCTCTTGTCATCCTTAGTCCAGTGGCTGTGGATGATGGAGGAGTACGGGGAGAAAGGACTGCAGAGGTCACCAGATCTACTGACGTTTACCATACAGCATCTCCCGTTGCTTCTGCTGAAGACAGAATATTGAGCTAGATGAACCACTGGACTGGAGCATCTCTTCTAAAAGGAAAGACTAACAGAGTTGGGAATGGAGAAGAAAAGGTTCAGGGGGATCTCACTGATGTGTACAAATATCTGAAGGGAGGCTGCAAAGAGAATGGAGTCAAGTTCTTTCCAGTGGTGCCCAGTGACAGGACCAGATGTAGTGGGCATAAACTGAAACACATGAGTTTCCATATAAACATCCAGAAAAACTTTTTTACTTGTGAGGGTGACTAAGCACTGGCACAGGCTGCCCAGAGACGTGGTAGAGTCTCCATCCTTGTAAATACTCAAAAGCTGCCTTGATGCAGCCCTGGACAACTGGCCCTAGGTGGCCCTGCCAAGGGAGGGTGGTTGGACAAGATGACCTTCAGACCTCCCTTCCAACCAATACCACTTTGTGATTATGTAGTGCTGCAGGGTATTTCTTATGACAATATTAGCAAACTAGTGAAAAAAACAACCTTTTAACTTGTCAATTCCCAGGCCCACTGACTGTACAAAACCATGTTAAGCTATCTCTTAAAAGACAAAAGAACAGAGCCCAGTGGTTTTGCTTCTATACACTAACACTCCACCTAATTACACATGCTGACAAAGTCTTTTATCCTGATGTAAGAAAAATTCCCCCACTGACAATGATAAGCCTGAAGCTTTAATTTTATAGAAAAGAACAATTTATTCTTTGGCTGGTATTACTTATCAGACTCCAGTTACAGGAAGAATCTTCTTTTTATAAAAAATCATCAGACATATGCCAGGACAATATTAAAACATTCTATTTGATTTTGGGGCTATTTTTTAACTTTTCATTTATCAGTTGCTTTACTGAATGGAATGGAGTGTGCACATCACTGAACTTTGAGCAATTGTTTTAAACACTGGTTAACAACCAGATTAAAAAAATTATTGTATCTTTCTTCACTGATTTCTTCTTGATAGAAATCAAGTTAACATAAGTAAACAAGTGCTTAGACTTGACTGCAGGCTTTTGCTGAAGTTAGCCTTGTTTGAGTGCCCAGGGACAGAAAAACTGTTAGAGAGTTTTTAAGGCAACTAACCCATAACGCACCTAGTAAATTACTGAATAGTAACTTAAGAATGGTAACTGTGCCCCATGTTTGTGTATTGCAACAGTAGAACACAAATTATGTTTTTTTGTATTAAGGATCATCATGCATCAAAAGTGTATCTTTATCACAGGTACTACAGAAGGAAAGGTATTACATGCATTAAAAGAAACGATCTGTGACAAGATCTGTCACACATTATGGTAATATGAAAATAATAAAACCTAAAACACAAGAATTAGATACACCCTGGTAAATTCAGAGACAGAACTGTCGCATTAAGTTAAACTCTGACTCTGGAACATGACATTTCATTGTACCTTGTGTATTATGATCTGAAATGACAGGTCCACATAGAATTTAGGATTCCCTATCATCTTTTGTTGTAAAGCATGGATGTTTATGCTTACAATGTGGCCATTTCCTGTGTAGACAAAAAAAAATTGTATTCCAGGTGTGTGTCTCAGATGATATCTTCACAATGTGGCAATGAAAACAGTCCAGCTCTTTTCAAGAAAGAGATTACAGAAATATTATTTGCTCACATGAAAAAAAATAAATTCAACCACCTCATCCACAAGCTTTGGTAATGTCAGGCTTTGGCATGAAGAATCTGAAATTAGTTTGGACTTGCAGCAGTGGAGAGAGAGCAGAGAAAAGTGGGGCTACTTATTGTTGAGACCATGGCTTTCCTTGACTCCAAAAAACCTTTCTAGAAGGAAGTAAATATTAAGTTTACAAACCTCTGCTCTATTTCCACAATCTGCAACTATAAAAAACCTGCAATATACTAATGGCCAAGATTTATACAGATGCTTTCCCCTTACAACACTGCTTTAGAGAACTTTGAGATAACCACTGAATTTACTTACTCTAACTGTATCTTAGAAGTAAAGTTATTTTATTAGAATTACTTTCCCCTCTAGATAACGTTGCTCTGTCCAATGCATACTGTGTTAAACTACACAAATTGACATTGGATACTGACAGATCCTATTTTGAAAAGGGATGGTCACAACTGCAATAGAAACCTTAAATACAGTTTGCCAAATCGTGCATAATCAACATTTACTGTAGCTTTGCATTGCATCCCGCTGCTCCTCTCAAATTCTTTCTCATTGCTGGCTGGCCTTCTCACTGATTGCATATCCCACTACCGCCTCACTAGTCAGCTGCTGGGGTATTTTCTCTTAAATGTAAGACAATTAAATACTACTCAATTATTAGGTCATCTTCCCCATTTATTCCACATACTGTCCACTGGATTAGTACAATAGTGCAGCAACGTGGTTAGCTGGATCATAGAATAGATTCAGCTCAGAAAAACAAAATGTAAAAACATTTTAACGGTTTATTCTCAGTCTTATCATCTACACAGAGACAAAAGGCAGTACTGGCACAACAAATGAGGAGGACTGCTTACCATACTGCTAGAAGGAAAAACAAAAAAAAAACCCCAAAAGGTAACCACAAAAAAACCCAAATGCAAACCATCACCCTGGAAAAATTATGTCTTTTGCTTCCCCGTTTTAATGAAGTAGAAATCTCAGGTCAGTTGTATGTGACATGCAATGTACTCGAGTCATATAAAAAATGTTGAATACCACAGTGCTCCTCCTTCCTCTTAATTTTCAAGCTGTAATCAAAATGTTATGTTTTTCCTTCCAGGCTCAATGGTCAGCAATACCTCAAATTTCGTTAGAGCATTTTAGAATTTTAATGTTCCTACTAAATGATTCAGGAACTGCTTCAGGTTTGTTGAACTACCTAAAAATAGTATAAATACTATTAGGCTAGAAAAGTGGAACAGCTAGAAGAAGAAAGCCTCAAAAGCTATGTAAGTACCTCTGTCCTATGCCTCTCTGAGTATGCCTACCTTTTGAATTGTTTTAACTTTAATGAGATAACTTACACAGTATATTTAAGCATGGGATCCAACAGAACACATGCAGTGTATTTTAAGCTCAACTCCATAAGGCTTAAATAGAGACTCAGTGGGAGAAAACAGTATGCAATTTAGGAATTACAGGCTGTTCTGGTTCAGCTAGGATAGGGTTAAGTTTCCCCAGCAGAGAGGGGGAAGGGATCTCCAGCCGGGTTATTCATACCATGCTGATGTCAGGTCCAGGCGAAGGAACTTTTCCTTTGTTGCTTTTGTCGCAGGGAGCATGCAAGCGAGCTGTCTGTAACCATTGTGGTATTTCCCTGTATATCTTTTGTCTTGCTTACTGTTATTGCTGTTTATTGTTGCTATCATTGCTACTGTTGTTGTTCAGATTGTTTATCACACTGTTGTATTAAATTTCTTCTTATTTTAACCCGGGGTTTGTGCCTCACTGCCAGCCTGACCAGCTGAGGGTGGGGGAGGGGTAGGGGCAACGTGGTCTCTGGTCCTGGCAGGGCTTAAACCACCACAGCCCTTATGGCGCACCAACGTGGGGCACAAAAGGGTTAAAATAAGAATCAAAAAGGGACAGACCCTGACCAGAGTGTGTTAGAGCAATCTGTTGGGTATAATTTTTCTGTTTGTATTTGTACTGTTTGATAAGAAAATGTTTGCAATGCTGGCCCACTTGCTTGCGTGGTGGGGCTGGATTAATCCTTATATCCAGTATATGATCCCAGTGGTGGTGTTTGTTATCAGTGGAAAATGTATAAAGGGTTTTATGTTGGTGTACTGGCTACTGACTGCTTATAATGCCTTTATATCACTGTGTGTGGGGGCGGGCTGGTACCTGTTTGCCGTTTGGGCTTTTGTTAGGGGTCTCACCCCCTCTATGGGTGAGCCACGGGAAGAGATCCTCTCAGTTTTTGGGAGTTTCAACTAACCTTGGAGCCTGCAGGTCAGTGTGATTGTGGCACAATGCTTTCTGAACGTCTGCCTGATTTTGGTTTTGGCCATGTGGCACTTCTCTAACAATAGCCGTGCCCAGAAACCTGCCCCGAGATCAGATAATAGTGAGTGGCAAGGGGTGTGGGAAAAGATGGGCAAAGGCCTGAGTCGGTGGGCACCTCCAATGCTTTGGAATTTCACTCCTGAGCAAATGCAGAGCCCTGATAAGCTGATGGAGTGCTTAGAAAGGGTGTGCTACCAAGTTGGCAAAACCCAGGAGACAACTCGCTGCATGTGTTGGGGACTTGCCTATGCCTACCGTGTCCTTTTTAACACCACTCACTGACCTCAAGGGGGAGAAAATCTACAGAATTTGAAAGTGAACCTCCTGGTACAGTATCTGGGCTGGGGGGACTGGCAGAGCCAGTCTCAGTCGCCTCCACCAGCACAGCGACTGAGCCAGAGAGCCAGCCAGTGCCGGGATCAGTCACCGTGATACAGAAAACAAAATATACCAGAAAGTCAGCTCGCAAAGTGGGGGATGAGGATGAGCCAGGCCCATCAGGGGAACAGGAGGAAGGGCCAGTGGTGATCGTCCGATCTCTATCCCAGACTGAGCTGTGAGATATGCGGAAAGATTTTGGCCACCTGGGAGGCGAGCAGATTTGCACCTGGCTGCTCTGATGCTGGGACAATGGAGCCAGTGCTTTTGAAATGGAGGGGAGAGAGACCAAGCAGCTGGGATCTTTGGCCAAGGATGCTGGCATTGATAGGGAAATAGGGAAACAGACTCAAACCCTCAGCCTTTGGAAGCGACTCCGGCTCAGTGTAAGGGAGAGGTACTCCTACAAGGATGATATCCTATGTCAGCCTAGTAAATGGACCAACATTGAGAAGGGCATTCAGAATCTCAGGGAACTGGCTGTGTTTGAGATGATCTATGGTGATCTGAATGATGAGCAGTCACCCATGGACACAGATCAAGCCCCTTGCACACACCTGATGTGGCTAAAGTTCCTGAAGAGTGCACCAGAAGCACACTTGAAAGCATTGGCAATAGTGTCCTGGTGGACAGACACCCACACTCTAACAGTGGATGGAGTGGTTGGCAAGCTCTGGCAATATGAAGGAAATCTCCCTTCATCTCAACATTCCTGGGTCTCAGCTGTGGAGGAACTGTCTTAAAGGCTCCAGAAGATGGAAGAGGACATGTCCTACATTCCACCTGCACGAGCTGATGTCTCAGCCATTAGAAGTAAATGTTTCCCCACCCAGGAGAAAGGCAGCAGAAGGCACACACCACGAGGCACCCTGTGGTTTTTTCCTCTGCAACCAGGGAGAAAACATGAGGAGGTGGGATGGACAGCCCACTGCTGCCCTCGCTGCATGAGCAGAGCAGCTGAAAGGGAAGACCATCACTAAAAGGAAGTCCTCCAAGAAGAGCACAGCTCCAGTGTCCAGTCAGAAATCCCCCAGACAGAATAGAATGATGAACGTTATGTCTGACCCTCTTGAGGGGACCAGTAAATCATTCTTTCAAGAAGTGAGTGATGATGAGCAGGATTAGAGGGGCCCTGCCTCCAGCCAGGTGGAGGAAAGGGATAATCGGATTTACTGGACAGTGTGGATCCAATGGCCTGGCACGTCAGACCGACAAGAGCATAAGGCTTTGGTGGACACTGGTGCACAGTGCACCCTGATGCCATTGAGCTACAGTGGGCTTGAATCCATTTGCATCTCTGGAGTGACAGGGGGATCCCAACAGCTGACCCTACTGGAAGCTGAAGTGAGCCTGACTGGGAAGGACTGGCATAAGCACCCCATTGTGACTGGCCCAGATGCCCCGTGCATCCTGGGCATAGACTATCTCAGGAGAGGGTACTTCAGAGACCCAAAAAGGTACCGGTGGGCTTTTGGTGTAGCTGCCCTGGAGGAGGTTGAACAATTGTCCACCTTATCCGGCCTCTCAGAGGATCCCTCAGTGGTGGGGCAGCTTAAGGTTGAGGAGCAACGAGTGCCGACTGCTACCAGAACAGTGCACCGGCGGCAGTACCGCACCAACCGAGATTCCCTGGTCCCCATCCATCAGCTGATCCGTCAACTAGAAAGCCAGAAGGTGATCAGCAAAACTCACTCCCCCTTCAACAGCCCTATATGGCCAGTGAGAAAGCCTAATGGTGAATGGAGGCTAACTGTGGACTACCGTGGCCTGAATGAAGTTACCAGCAATGAGTGCTGCAGTGCCGGACATGCTGGAGCTCCAGTATGAACTGGAGTCGAAGGCAGCCAAGTGGTACGCCGTGACTGACATTGCTAACGTGTTCTTCTCCATTCCAATAACGCCAGAGTGCAGGTCACAGTTTGCGTTCCCTTGGAGCGGCATCCAGCACACCTGGAATCGATTGCCCCAGGGGTGGAACCACAGCTCCAACATTTGCCATGGACTGGTCCATACTGCACTGGAGAGAGGTGGGGCTCCAAAACACCTACAGTACCTTGATAACATCATTGTATGGGGGGACACAGCCAAGGAAGCCTTTGAGAAAGGGAAGAAGATAATTGGAATCCTCCTGAAGGCCGGCTTTGCCATTAAGCAAAAGAAAGTTAAGGGGCCTGCAAGGGAAATTCAATTCCTAGGAATAAAATGGCAAGATGGGCATCACCACATCCCAATGGAGGTGATAAACAAGATAACAGCCATGGCCCTACCAACCTCTAAAAAGGAGACTCAGTCATTCCTGGGCGCTGTGGGGTTCTGGAGGATGCACATCCCAAACTACAGCCTGATTGTGAGCCCTCTCTACCACGTAACCCGTAAGAAGAACGATTTTGAATGGGGCCCCAAATCCTTTGAACAGATTAAACAGGAGATTGCCCAAGCAGTAGCCCTCGGGCCAGTCCGAGAAGGGCAGGAGGTTAAGAACATGCTCTACACCGCAGCTGGGGAGAATGGCCCTACCTGGAGCCTCTGGCAGAGAGCACCTGGGGAAACCTGAGGCCAACCTCTAGGCTTTTGGAGCTGGGGATACAAAGGCTCTGAAGCTAATTATACACCAACTGAGAAGGAGATACTGGCAGCATACGAAGGAGTTTGGGCTGCTTAGAAGTGGTCAGCACTGAAACACAGCTCCTCCTGGCACCCCGACTGCCGGTGCTAGGGTGTATGCTCAAACGAAAGGCCTCCTCCACACATCATGCAACCGATGCCACATGGAGTAAATGGGTTGCGCTGATAACACAACGGGCTCGAATAGGGAACCTCAGCCGCCCAGGGATACTAGAGGTGATTACGAACTGGCCAGAGAGCAAAGACTGCAGGATGTCACCAGACCAGGAGGTGACACGTGCTAAGGAGGCCCCACCATATAATAAGCTGCCGGATGAGAAGTGATATGCCCTGTTCACTGATGGGTCTTGTATTGTGGGAAAACATCGATGATGGAAGGCTGTTGTATGGAGTCCCACATGATGGGTCACTGAAGCTGCTGAGGGACAGGGTGAATCGAGCCAGTTTGCAGAGGTGAAAGCCATCCAGCTTGCTTTGGATATTGCTGAGTGGGAAAAGTGGCCAAGGCTCTACCTCTACAGCAATTCGTGGGCAGTGGTGAATACCCTGTGGAAATGGTTGCAGCAATGGAAGCAGAACAACTGGCAATGTAAGGGTAAAACCATCTGGGCTGCTGAAGTATGGCAGGACATTGCAGCCCGTGTGGAAAACCTCGTTGTGAAGGTGTGCCATGTGGATGCCCATGTACCCAAGAGTCGGGCCACTGATGAACATCGACACAACCAGCAGGCAGACCAAGCTGCTAAGATTAGAGTGGCTCAGGTGGACTTGGACTGGCAGCGCAAAGTGAACTGTTCATAGCCCGGTGGGCCCATGAGACCTCGGGCCATCAAGGCAGAGATGCAACATACAGGTGGGCTCGAGATCGAGGGGTGGACCTCACCATTGACACCATTGCAGAGATCATCCATGGATGTGAGATGTCTGCTGCAATCAAACATGCCAAGCGGGTGAAGCCCCAGCGAAATGGAGAGCGATGGCTGAAATATAGATATGGAGAGGCCTGGCAGATCGACTACATCACACTGCCACAGACCCGCCACAGGAAGCGCCACGTGCTCGTAATGGTGGAAGTAACCACTGGATAGCTGGAAACTTACCCAGCGCCCCACACCACTGCCCAGAACACCATCCTGTTCCTTGAAACCCAAGTCCTCTGGTGACACGGCACCCCAGAGAGAAGTGAGTCAGACAACGGGACCCACTTCCAAAACCTCATAAATGCTTGGGCAGAAGAACCGCGAGTGGGTCTACCATAGCCCCTATCACGCACCAGCCTATGAAAAGATCGAGAGCTACAATGGACTGTTAAAAAACACATTGAAAGCATTGGGAGGTGGCACCTTCAAAGACTGGGACATGCATCTAGCAAAGGCCACCTGGCTAGACAACACAAGAGGATTTGCCAGTCAAGCTGGCCCAGCTCAGTCAAAACCTCCACGTGCTGTAGATGGGGATAAAGTCCCTGTGGTGCACATGAGGAATATATTGGGAAAAATGGTCTGGTTTAGTCCTGTGCCAGGCAAAGGTAAAGGCAAACCAATCCACGGGATTGCTTTTGCTCAAGGACCTGGGTGTACTTACTGGTGGGTAATGCAGGACAATGGAGAGGTCCGATGCGTACCACAGGGGGACTTGATTCTGGGTGAGAACATGCCGTGAACTATGCTGTGCCTTTGTAAATTGTTATTTTGTTATTGTTAACTGCTAAATGGCAGCTGGACATGATGCAGATGGTATAGAATAAAGGGGTGGATTATGTCCTGGTTCAGCTAGGATAGGGTTAAGTTTCCCCAGCAGAGAGGGGGAAGGGATCTCCAGTCAGGTTATTCATACCATGCTGACATCAGGTCCCTGCGCAGCAGTTTTCCTTTGTGGCTTTGGTCACAGGGAGCATGTGAGCGAGCTGTCTGTAACCAATGCGGTATTTCTCTGTATATCTTTTGTCTTGTTTACTGTTATTGCTGTTTATTGTTTTTGTCATCACTACTGTTTTGTTCAGACTGCTTAATCACACTGTTGTATTAAATTTCTTCTTATTCTAACCCGGGGTTTTGCCTCACTTCCAGCCTGACCGGCTTGGGGGGGGGGCAACGGCAACGTGGTCTCCAGTCCCAGCAGGGACCACACAGACAAGGTCTCTTCATTGTTTTTATTTCTTTAAAACTTCCTCATCTTTCACAATATGAATTAAAAGGTATTACTATGTCATTATCTGAACTGTAGTGGAATACAAAAGTCAAATCAACCTCAAGACACACATAAAAAGTCAGCCTCCAGTGTGAAAGTTTCACTGGACAATACACTTGAGAATTCAGTACAGTTCTGTGACTTTGAATTAACACACTACATACACAAACTTCAAGTGTAGAAGTAGTGTGCTATTATATCAACCTTTCTAACTATGTAATACTTTGTCACCAATACTTACTGATATATGGAACCATGCCAGGATCCAGCGTTGTGATCATAGTCTCCACTGAATGCTTGGTTTTATCAAGAACAGACTTCACCATGGGATTCTCAGCTACACCCTAAATTTTAAGCAAACAGATTTCTGTATTATTGTCTGTTTTCTTTCCCAACAGACTCAAAATGTTACAGTTAAAAACCAATCAAAGAAAACCCAAATATTAAACTGCTTTGTCTTTTTCTTACCACATTTACATTTTGTAACACCTATTGTACGTCACTCGTCAACAAAAATGCTACAGGATATGACTATAAGTGCATTCAAATATCATTTTCACCATCCTCTTCTGCATTAACGCAGAAATATCCCCATTGGTGATGGTGAGCCACACACTTGACCTGGTTGTATTGTGGACTGCAAGCCTTGATCATTTCACAAAGTTGTAGATTCTCAATGCTAATTATAGATATCATCAGACTAGGTAGTTAGTTTTAGACTGTGATGAATCAAGTGGAAGACTGTCTTTTTTCTAACCTTCTTAAAGAGAACAGAATCTGCTTTTCAATGGCCCATTACTAACAAATATTTCTGGAGCAATTTTGCTGAAAGTCTTCAATCTATAAATAGATTCTTCTAAACATTGCTGGAAAAATATTCTTCATTCTCCAGTCAAATCCTAGGTGGAGCTGCTGACAGACCTAAAAGTTCACTAAATATAAACACAAACACTGTGTTTATATTTAACACTCTGTCCTGCAAATAATCTTAATGAATGTCTGTATCTCATCAAAAGTTTATTTAAATTCAGATAAGATCACAGGGTAAAAGAAGAAAGACATCAATGCTGAATCACTCAGAGATAAAGCAATGGAAACTATTTCACAGAAACATTTATAAAATTTCTTTAATAAAGAGACTGCTTTCAGTCTAATATTAAAATGCATATACTTGTATTTGTTTCACTAAACAAGCATTAAACAGGACAGCATTGTGCTCATACATTTTTCCAGAAAGTGTTTGCTTAATATATCTATACAGTACTTCAGAGAACTGCAGAATCAAAGTAGTTTTAATCATCTCAGAGTAACTTTTGCTCAGCAAAAGCTTCTTTCTCATCATAGAATATTATGGCTTGGATCAGATGTTAAAGATCCACAGGCAGGGATACCTTCCACTAGATGAGGTTGCTTGAAGTCCCATCCAGCCTTTGAATGCTTTATATTTCTTTGTAGTAAGCTTAAAGAAAAAAAATCCCCACACTTCTACAACTACTGAGATATTTTGTAGCTACTAATAATGATTATCTTATACCATGCCTCACACTGAAACAGTTCACTACTGTATTCAGGTACTCTTCTCACTACTGTGCAGAACACTAAGCCTGACTGCAGTAAAGACCCAATTATTCACTCTAGTACAATTAAACTTTTTCAAGCCAGAGCCCATTGTAGCCACTTGTTTCACATTAATGTAACCCAAGACTTTTCTGAATGGCAGTATTCACTGAATAAACTACTCATGTACCCACGGGATGGCATCAAGAACAGGGAAGTTTATATGTCTCCCTCAGCTCTCTCACAATTTTATCTGCAGTTCTAACAGAAACTGAGTGAATGCTCTGAGATCCTCAGACATTTTAAGTAGGAATTTCCAGTTCTGGCATCTTTCTAGTAACACAAAGCCAAGGAATAGTTCTCCAATCAGTAGCCTGGCTGCCTAACTAACAGGAAGTCATTATACATCTCCTGCAGATAATCAGGTTCCTGAGCAGCAAGTAGCTTTTTCTGTCTATGTTCATCAACCTAACACAAGTAGGGAGAAATAATCCACATTTTTATACCAATGCAAGACATGAAGTTAGCACAACACTGTGAACCATAATGCAGCTGTCTGAAATTTCTACAAAGTCAATTCTAAGTCAGCATAAATCCAAATTGCTCAAATGGAGAATCTTCCACATCAGCAGACACAAAGTTTTTGAAAATTCAGGTCCTGGTTGTCTTCTTTGCTCAAACAGTCAAATATGCAAGCTATGAGGCACAACAACAGCAATATTATCCAACTTTGCCTCTGATATATCACGTAGAAAACAGTTTTGGAAGTGTTACAAGACTGTCCAGCCATCTTTGACAGATCAAAGGAATTGAAAGAGTCTTATCCAATTCTGGACCATTAATTTGTCAATTTTAGATTGTCACAGTCTTGAATATTAACTAGCTTTAAGGAAATCTGGAAGAAATGTGTATAATTTCTTAGGAACATCAGAGGAAAATAGGTAATTCAAATTATTTCAAGAACAGAAATAAAGATAACCACTGCAACTACTGTGTAAGCTCTTCAACAGGGAATCCAAAATGCACTTCTGAAATTACTACCAGCTAGTTTCCCAGATTCTCGCTGATCTTTAAAAAACACAGAGTAAGATGTGTGCTTACACACATTAGGAAAAAAATGGCTTCAGTGGCTTCAGTATAATTAGTGATTCCTCATACTTCCACCTATGAAATTCTCAAAAAGAAGTCACTAAACACAGAGAGCACAAGGAACAGTTAGTACTTCAACCAAAATCTAGATTTAATTATTGAAGTCAATGATATAGAACTTCTCCATAAATAGAAATAAGAGACATCTTTGATCTCACTAGTATAAAGGCAACAGTAATGTGGATGAAATTGGCTTTTCAACTACTTTGCAATTGCAAGGTCTGGTACTTTCAAAAGGAATACAGAATCATGTTACAAGAAAAAATGTTCTCTTCTGGAATATTACCATCTATTGCAAAGAGGAAAATGATGACCAAGAGAAGAACATTATTATTTAAAGAAAGAAAACACATGTGTTTTTATGATCATGAGAAGACTTCTTGAAAATGGCAGCAAGATAACTGTGCTCTCACAGTAGCAATGGAGGATTAATCTTGCTCTTTAAGAGCATTACTGGAGTAAGGGAGAGCTCAGTCTGCCATGTCACACACAACTTTTTCTTCCAGCTTTTCATGTTCAAAAGGGCTTGAAAGTCCAAAACTCTGCAAGCCCACTGGGACACCAATCTTTTTGATTCTTGCTTCACGTTTAGTATGAGACAGTACAGAAAAAGGTGTTGCTCTTGCAGATGGTTCAGCATTCATACGCTGTCCTTAGATCTTTTTGCCAAAATCCTAACGATGCTACTTATATGTAGCATTTGTCACAGCTTCAAAAAGTTAATGAAATTCTACTAGTTGATGTTGCTGCTTATTTCCTAATCATGCAGAAATCACAGCACAGGGATAGTATCTGTTGTGCACTGTATACTCCATGCCTTCTAGCAGAATAGAAAAATCCTACAAAACATCTTAGACACATTTTAGGTAAACTGTTCCTTGGTGGAAGAAGTATATATTTGTCTCTCCTTGAAGACGCTTGTTATAGAATAGGCAGGACTTGCACCCCATCAATACCAAAGACAGTTCATTAGGAAATGATAAAGAAACAGGATATGCAAAGAATTCTGAAGAGGTAAAAAAAAGACTATCTTTTTCTGTATTCAGTCGCTGTGAAGTAAAAATTAGCTTTCAGGTCTTAAATTGGTTCTAAAGCTTCACTTGATTTAAAAAAATATGATAGAAACTGTTATGTATGCCTACCCTCATCTCACAAGCACTAAAACCAACCAAGAACACCTGCATTTGTGTAGTCCTCCCTATTCTATACCAAGGAAGAACAAAAGCATAGTTTCAGCAAATATCATTAAAAACAGCCACTTTGCACATGAGGCTGAAGAAAAGACAGGGTTTATAGGATTTATAGCAACATGCATTTAGAAGACATGTCTTACTATAGTCAGTAAAAAATGGTAAATCCTCATGAAGCATAACAGACAAAACCCCATACCTTTATAAACCCCCACAGTCCTCCAGCAGGTGCTCCAGCTTGGGCAGTAGATACTCTGGGGTCTTCATGCTCCTCAGGAAAAGTGATTGCAGAACCAGTTCCAGGAGCCAAAGGTGATGAGAAAGTTGCTTGTTGAGTAATAGGATCTGCCAAAACACCTAGTAAGAGGGAAAAATAAACCACAAGTGTTTGTTTATTTTACTGCCCTTAACTTGTTATACTGTGGCAACATGCAACTGTTTAACAGGAAAATGAGCTGGAAAAATAGAAGAATATGGGGCTGATTCACTTTATTTCTTGAAGGTCCCCAAACAATTCTGATTGTTAAAGGTTTGCAGATATAACTACTGTAAATGAGTTCAACAATATCTGCTAATAGAACTGAGACTGCCTGCACATTATGTACAAAATTAAACAATGATTTTTTTCTTAGCAGGTTATTTTAACATTGGTGCTTTTTACTGTATTCGGATTTTCATAATAAGCCTTTGGTAGAGGAAAAAGAGGAATGGGTGTTGCTCTCTGAACAAAGAGATAGGAGTGTTCTCATACATAACAAGAGACAGAAGTAGGAAACTTTCTGAGTGCTGGAAATTAAGTAGCAATAGAAAAAGGAGCAAACAAATGAATAGCTTTACATATTTTAAAGGAAAAAAAAGAAACTCAAACAGCAGAAAATTTTAAGTATGAGCCTTTGCCCCATTACTCAAGCGTGTTTTAACAGATTTTTCAACACTAGCTTTAATCAAGATTTATTTTTATTTCACACTGCAAAACTGATAGGCCTTTTTAGACATTTTCCTAACACAGACTACTTAAAAGAGATACCACCAATAATAGCAAAAGCCTGGCCCAAGTGCAGCTGAAGAGCCAAGTTTCCATTCCACTAGCAGAAAATTACATCAGTTCAGCAAATGCTTGCATGGAAGGTATGTATTTTTAGCTGTCCTAATGCAAATTTAGTGTCTGGAAACAAGAAAAGAGAAGCTGGTGTCATGTGACTGTCAGCTTGTTACAGACAGCTTTTCAGAACAAAAACCTGAAAATTACGAGAACACAGCCTGAGGTATCCTATCATTCTGTGAAAACATAATGGCTGAAGTTGACTCTCTAATCTAAACAAAAGATAGCTGTGTGTATATGTATGTTTAGCTGGGCTTTCCTGTGCAAGATAACAAAAAGTAAGGCTCTCAAACAAAGATTTTTCTGTGAGCCTGAATGCTAGCAGAACTCTACTAACAAAGACTCTCCGTCCTAGACTATGACTGTACTTTAAAGGCTACTCTCCCTTTTTCTCCATGCAGCTACATTAATTAAGTGTACCCAGAATAATAAAGAAGCTGAACTTTCAGGACTCTAAAGTGGTAGAAAAAGCCACCCAGGGGATCCCTCACCCTGGCTCACAAACAAGAAAGCATATAAGTGAAAAGTTACCGGTGACTGGAGGTGCAGAAAATGATGGCATCAGCGGGCTCTGTGGTGCTCGACCAGCATGACCTCTTGTAATGTCATAGGTTGAAGACATAGAAAATCCTGAAATGGGGGGACCAGTGGGAGGTGCAGGGCTTGTAGTAGAGCTTAATGGAGAAGGTGTAGAGAACTGGGACATGGAGGTACCAAAAGTTGAAGGGGAAACAGGAGGTGGGGCAGGAATTGGAGGTGGTGCAGCAGTAGAAACCGTTGCAGAAGGCACAAGTGGCAGAGAAGCTGAAGTCATCATAGGAGGAGGAAGTGGAGACAGTCCAGCTGGCAAGGGCGGTGAGTATGTGGGAGAAGATGACATGCTTGGTGTAGCAAGGGGACTAGGCAAAGCTAGGAAAAAAGAGAAAAAAGTGAGTTTTAGAAATGCTGTGTCTTAATCTCAGAGATATAATTGTTCAGCTATTTTATAAGTAAGTTTTGACCTGATCTGCTTTTTTCCCTTCAAAGTGAATTTTACTTCTGCTTGAGTTTGCATCCAACATCAATTGTGCTCATTTTTTGGTGAGAGTATCTTGCAAGACACATCTCTTACTTTTGCATTACTCTATTTCTGATAAGCTTAACAAGACGAATCAATGTTATCGCAGCTGAAGTCTACCTCAGAAATTTCTAACTAGTTCTGCTCTTTCTGAGTGACTGTTTAATTAACAGGAATAATGATGATGCAGGAAGTACCCATCTTTAAGAATAAAGCATATACTCATAATATCTGCGAGGGTGGGAGTTACTTCAGAGGTGTGGTTCTGTGAGGTGAGATGAGATGAAATGAGCACCAGGCAGCCCTCTCTTCCCTGGCACCCAGCATCCTAATACCTGTTTCAGTCTGGCCCTCAGCTGATCCTTGGGTAAGCCAATTTTGCTCTCTATACAAAGTTTAGCCAGAGAATTAAGTCAGAAACACAGAAATTACCATTTTTGTATAGTAGTAAGCTGTTGGATCAGCTCAAGCATCTCACTAGCCTCAGCCTAAACATCAATGACAGTCAAACAATATGCCAAGTTGCACTAATGCACTGGTCTCCAAACTTTATCACATACACACCTAACAGTAACAAGTTTTTGAGCACACAACCCCCCAACATATGTAAAATTATTTATAAATTAAACTGTAATGTGTCACAATATGATGAAAGTGAGCAAATGAGTGAGGGTGCCACTATCAACCCTTTTGCTTCATGAACACCCACTCTTCCCTCAGGACATGGGAATGTCCAACGGATGGACCAACTGAGTGAGGACACCAATGTCAAGCAGTAAGCTAAATATTAGTAAAACTTAATTTCTTTCTTATTTTTTTAGATTAAAAAAATATTAATACTTCTAATATTTTCTTCCTGCACCCCAATGGATTGCCTTGCACACCCCTAGGTTAAGGGCATCCCACTTTGGAGTTCACTGCACTAGTGTGACAATATAACAATACCAGATGTGTCAGAAAATTAAGTATTTGGTATTGGTATATGGTGTTCAGATGAAAAATCAAAGTGGTTTGATTACCATCTACATTAAAAACCAAGTGATTACCCAGGTTTACCATTATTCTCTACAAGGCTGTAAATCTGTTTTGTTTTTAACTGCCTTCTGTGTTGCTCATCTAACTGTGTACTGTAGTGGGAGGTATTATTTCCCTGACCCCACATCCTTAAAAAACACAAATGCATCCACATGACTTCATTAAAAAGTTTCAAAATAAAAAAATGTTTAAAATAATTGGTGTGTAAGATACATGTCAGATAAGAAGCGGACTTCCATGACTAAGAAACAATTTAAATTCTTCCAATTAGTCTGGAGAAGAGCACTGTAATTACACTGATTGCAACGGTTTTGGAGGAACTGCTGTACTTCAAAAGACATGAATACACCTTACCAAGTTGCTAAATTTCTGTACCTAATGAGATGGGTGTAGCAGCAGCAGCCCCTGCTGTGCTTGGTGAGGGCGTGCCAGGTGGAGTTGTCTCTATTACACTCTCCTCCATCATTTTCCTTCAGCTATGAAAAGCTGTGAGAAAAAGACAAAACAAAACAAAACAAAGCACAAAAAGTGTATCTTGAGAAACAAGGGAAAAGCTCTTAAATTAGAATGTAGAGGCCACAACACAGGGATTTACATTCGTGAACAGAGCAGGTAATTCAAATGCCAACTCTAGAAATATGAAAAAATTGACTGTTCTAAAGTACATAATGATCCAGTATGTCTCATGTATGTCTCCTGTATCTTCCCTTTATTTTTAGCTCTGTCATAATACCTCAAACTCCAAGTCTCTTTCTAAAAACCTTACTCTGTATGCCCAGTTAATGCTTCCAATATATACTCATGCTACTTAGATGAGTAATAATAGAAAAGTAAATGCACACTGCAAAACCTACATCCCATTGCAAGAAAAACTTAACTACGGGGCAGTATGTTGCTGCATTACTGAGCTGTAGTAACTCACATAAGAAGGACCCATTGCTTTCAGCACTGACACCTGACAAGATGCAAAATGTGGCAAGAGGCCAGAGAGAGTGGAAGCCTTCCAGCAGCAAAGAACCACCAGCTACCCAAGAAGCTGCAGCACCCTCGGGCTCAGCAGATGCTCCGCAGCATCACACCCGAATGCAAGCACCTTGCTGAACACCACGAACCATGGCATACATGGCAGCCCAGGAGTCCTGAGTCTGCGACCAAAACTCTAACCTTGCCCACCTTAAAGCAGAAGCACTGTGAGGTCAGCTAAACAAACCTTCAGAAAAGGCAAATGAAACCAGCGGAAATTCACTTCCAACTTGAATAAAATTACACTGTAATTAATCTACACTGAAGATGTTTTACAGTACAGACATTTACTTGTAAAATCCAAATACTATAACGCTCTGGTGACACCATCAGAAGTAATCAAAAACTTTGGCTTTTATTTTGAAGGTTATGTTGTAAGTATCTTTTAACAACTTTGGGTAAACATTTAAAATATACTACTTCTAGGAAAGTAAAGCTGTATGCTGATTAAATTAATGTAAAAGGGCTTAGGAGAAGAAAAGGAGAGGGAAAAAAGTTAAGACTTTAATGAACACCTAGAGAACACAAAAACCCCCTGCTTCCTCCCAAGTGTGGTACAATCGACAGCAATGATTTGTACCACTCCCTGAGGTAACAATTCAGAAGGGAATTTTAATAAAAATCCTGTATAATTAGATGTATGAAAAACAGACTCAAATAATTTCACCATATCAGCAGCAGCTACCAAGAACTGCCAGCTTATTCCCTTCAACAATTTACAGAGCAAAAGGCTTAAATAATATGTTGAGTAAAAATACCCACATGTATACAAAAAGAAGTCCATTTACAAAAGAGGGGTATTCCTCTCCTAAAAAAAACAAACCAAAACAAAAACAAAAACCAACAACCCAAACCAAGCCTCATTGCCTCGCTGTCATTTTAAATGCATATACAACTCTTAGATTTAATATGGAGGAAAAATTACTATTGTTACCAAATTGAAAAATCCGGGAAGTAGGATGTCAGTATTAGTCTCGGTAGGCTTACAGAGTCTCAAAACCAAATGAAAGCATTTATAATCCCATAGGAGAAACTGTAGTCCCTCTGACAAACCAGATAACTTTGCATAGTGATTTGGGATTAAACGGTTTAGTCCAGCCTCAGAATGCAAGTAGGCCTGGTTTATGTGCAACACTCTCCATGAAAACTCTTATGACAGAGGGATTTTAGGTTCCCTGTACCTCTTCAACTAATTTAAAAGCTTCTCTTCAGATGGGAAGAAAGGGTCAATAATTGCCTGGTCTGGGAACATACTATCCTTGCAGAATGTGTACACCTCATCATCCCTTTGAATGGTACTGCACAGCCTTCTGTTAAACTTCACTAACTGAAAGAATCTACAATAAAATTCCATCTTGTAATCAAGCTACAGGAATTTACATTGCTCCTCACAGAAGTATTTTTAGAGTCCTTCTTCCAATTATACAGTGCAAAGCAGGAAAGAATTTTCCATTGTGCAACTAAAGTAATCAACTGGCCAAAACCTCCTAGAAACATTTTACCAAGGCTCTTTTAATCTGCTGCTCAGTTTCACCTAATGCCACGATTAAAAACTACTGAGAGGTACTTGCTACTTGAAAGAAATACTGCGGCCATGCAGAATGACTTAAAAAGTTCCACAGAGCAGATTCTGAAAAACTCTGTGCAAAGCTTTTTCAAAGCTTCACAGAGCTATTAAAGCTGGGAGCTGGGGGGAAGGGAACAAACAACCTTCCCAAAAGTAACCTGATGTGGAAAGTTAGGAATTAGTGTAGAAATGTAAACAACGCTATAGTTTCTCTTCTCTATTAACTTTACGAAGAGAAGAGTTAAGAAAGCATTAAACAGAAACAGCAATCCCAAACATGCAAAAACAAGGGGGGCGGGGGGGCAAAAGGTGTAAAAACGATCCTACGGGATATATGGTTTAACACTTGAATATAAATGGCCTACCTGAAACCAATTATATGAGAGAAATAGAGAAGCACTGGGGTGGAAGAACACAGCAGGGAAAACCCCAAGCAATCCAGTCTTTAACAGTGTTCAGTCCTCAACAAAGTTTCCAATGAGAATTTCCAGCTTCCCTTAGGGGATTTGCAGGAAAAAAGTTCTCCAGTAAGATCAGACTAAAAATCGTTAATGACTGATGGGTGTGGAACTGATTTTTCTTTGCAGTGATTTAAAAAAAAACCAAAACGAGCAATACCAGGAAGTCTTCACAGTCCAATCCACAAGCACAGAATTTGCAGCAAGCAGCACCTCAAAAATTCAGCCTAACTTGAGTCACTTTTGGGCCTCCTTGCTAACTAGAATATTTTGTATTAGGAAACTTAAGGACAAAAGAGCAGGCAAATTGAAGCAAGTGCAACTAGGTGGAAATAACAGCAGTACTGCCACCTAGTGATTTGTGAACATAAATCGAATTCACAAATTCGACAATCTTGCCCCACTTCGGTCGAAAAAAATCTCGACTTATGCTTGTAATGAAAATAAAAAAGAAGGGATATGGAAAAGAGAATTACAGGAAAACACATTCCCAGTGATCAGTCATCCTCAAAATAACACCTTTAAGAAGTAGAAGCATGAATTGTGTTAAGACTTCCATCAATTACTTGATTTAAAAGAAAACAAAAAACAAAACCCCTTATCAGTACTAATGAAGTTACTGTATGAATTATGTTAAACACCCCACATTACACAACAAATACAGAGTGTACCCACAAGGTCTATCCCTGGCTGACTGGTAACTATATTTTACTGATTTTTCACCAGCTGAATCTCATCTATTAACCTAAAGCAAAGTCTCAGCCATTACACTCCTTCACAAATGCAAGGCCTGTTTATACTGAAAGGAAAACCACACTAATATTCTGACTGAAAATATTAACAGGGCCTGTGTGAAAAGCAGGATTTGAAGACTAAAAGGCTGAACTAGCAAATTACTCCTCTTTAGACTTACATTTAACAGGAAATTATTACATTTACACTAATATTTCACAATAACAACAAAACAACACTTCAAAAGCATTCTTCAGATAATTACAATATAGAAACTCACAGTTAACAATAAAATTACCTACAAATAAAGATTAACAAATTTCACATGGACCATCTAGAAGCACCATCTAGAAGCACCATCTAGAAGCACCATCTAGAAGCACCATCTAGAAGCACCATCTAGAAGCACCATCTAGAAACCAGCCATACTTCAGAGGTTATGAGGCCATATTTTCAGTCATCTTTAATTAACCCCTTCTTGTATTTCAGTAGACTTTCCTGGTAACAAAAACCCCAAACCTCAAAAAACCCCATAGTATACTTAAGAACCCCAAGAGGCAAAACTATACTCTAAACAGATCCTAAAATGAAACAAAACTACTGCTGGAATACTAAATTCAAATACTACTGAACTTCTCATCTTTAATCGTAATAGGCATAACTATTTTAACACACATTGTTATTGGTTAAGTACAAGCTGACAACTGTCCAGAATAAGGAGCAGTCACTTGTTTATTTATTTGAGCAAACCAATTGTTTGGAGCTCACCCCAGTGTAACAACCTCTTCGAATAAAATGTTACATCCTAGCTTGCATTAACCCGTAAGTCAGATTCACAGATATATGCTTCTATTCAACAGGAGGGAGTCAAAGGGAAAAAAAGCCCAAGAATTCATAAAGATGCAAACAAGAGAGACTGAAACCAGGATGACCAAGATAAAAGCAAGAAATAAAATTACAAAAGAAAAACCTTCAGACGTTAAAGATTGAGTGAAGCTGACAGCAATCAAAAAGACAGGGAAAATGAAAACAAAACCAAACCAAATCAGAGTTGAACTGCTGGTATATTAAAGTTTCAGCTGAAAAAGCCCTCACATCGGTGTATTCCATTTTAGAAAGGGAGAGCACAAAAGTCAGAGATAACACTTCGTTCCAACTCTGGTCTGTTAAATGCAGGTGGGTCCCCGAGGACATGTGAAGTCTCACAGAATGCAAAGGGATCTTCAGTTAATCACCTGTTGTTAAGTGACTTGTTCTAAAGTCTAAAGTCTTAAAGAGAGGTAAAGAGGGGGGAAAAAAAAAAAAAAAAAAAAGAGAACAGAACTCTCCTATGCCTGTTTTATATTCATAGCATAAATAATGTTAATCACTAAAACTGCATCACTTTTTCACCTTTCTTTTAAGGAAAAAAGTATTCTTCGGGCCTAACACTGTACCAAGCTAGCTCGAAAGAGCAGGTATGCCAGAAGGGGTTGGCCTTGTCTTGAGACTGGTGCAGAAACGCAGGAAGTTTCACTCTTCTAAAAGCTTCCTTATCTCCCAGAACTATTTTGCTCCCCATTCTTAATGCCATTGCCAACCGTGGGGTTTGTTCCAGACCACTGGTACCCTATCAAGAATTTAGTTTTAAATATCACAAACCTTACGTAGCTTCACACAGACCACTTAGTTCCAGATCACGGAAGACCACAGTTAGAGAACTACTAATACACGGTGTTACATGACTACATAAAACCATCAGAGAAACATGCATTCTACCGATTTGCACCAATAGCTGTATCACCTTTTACACAACAGAGGCTTTTCCCCAAAAGAAGTAAAGCTTTTTTCACGTGGCAATAAATAAATCATATAAATAGCAAGTCCCTTCAGCAATGCCTCCAGAGACATCATAATAACAAGTAAGCCTCCTGAAGCATCACTTCTATCAGATACTAACAGATCCTCGAGGGTGCAGATTTCCACTGCCAATCATGCTAACTCAAGCTGAAACCACACGGGTTTACCAGGACCAGCATTTCCATCCCTAGCTTCAAGGCCCGACGCCTGGCACCCGAACTCTATACGCAGGTGCTTGGAAGAAGCTCAGTCGCTCGGAGGGTGACTCACAAGAGCAGAACAATATACGTGACCTAGCAAGCAGGTACAAGGAGCAGCCAACCGGAAAGCCTAAGGGGTGCTGGTCCGTTCGTTCACTCGCATTGCCGAGGCAGCAAGGACGCCTCTGATGGGCACTCATTGCCCGCCCACTCTCACCCCTACAACAAAGCCCCGGAGCACGTTACCGTCAGCAGGGAAGACGCGAGCTACTGCTGCCCTTTAAAAGGGCAAAACAGTTCAGAAAAAGGGGAATAATAAGCCAGACCGCCCACAGCAGGGTCTGCAAAGCAGCCGTTCTCCGGGCCCGCGCGCGGTGAGGGGCCGACACCGTGCAGCCCCAGGCGGGCCGTCCAAGAGGGAGGTCTCGGGACGGCTCCCGGAGCTCGGCCCGTGGATCCTACACGCGCAAACACACGCGGTCGGGAGGCCG
>NW_020799143.1:6236569-6242908 GCF_003259725.1 Athene cunicularia | reverse complement strand
AAGGCACCTTCCCCTCTTCATCTGTGCTTTGAGAGGTACATCAGCATGCAGTGGGAAGACCCTCCAGGACAGCAATCTTACCCAGCTGACATGAGGTATCTAATTAACTAGCAGCCTAAACTAACAGGAGGATTAGACAGCTCTGCATCCTAGTGATTCATGTTCAACCGCTGCCTTAATCCCTTCTGTTGAACAGAGATGTAATGCTCACAGCTGACACTGGCCACTCATATTCGTGTCAGAATAAGAAAATCCAGACTTCGATGTCTGGCATTGGTGTATGCTAGACATGTCAAGCCTCACGCGAGGGAATCACTGAACTGGCTCCCACCTGGCTTTTAATTTCTGAGAAGCGGTGGAAGGAAGACATTTAGGGAGAGGGCAATTTCACCAGAGGCTGGTTGAAAAGCAAGTAAAGCAGTAAGTATGTTCTTGACATCTCAGGTCCCAGATTAGTTTTATTCCTCTCACTCCAAAAATGAGTCTAGCCTACTTTGGGATCTGTGTTCAGGATTCCCAAAGGAACCTAGAGGAGATAGGCACAGAGCTCCCAAAATAGTCAGTTTATTCAAACAGAACTGCTGCTGAAACCGAGTGGTGCTCTGGCCCTGCTTCTTTCCTGATTTCAGTGTGATTGTCACAGTGCCTAACTCAGTTCAGTCATTAACCAAACCAGTATGGGCCCCACTGAGGTAACCATTCAGAAGGACATTCATTTGTTTGTGTGCTGCTTGCAGGAGAAAAAGGGTTTTTTCAAGAGCGTTTGGTCTTAGGTTGCCACTTGTATTTGTTCTGTGTTTAGGTGTGTCTGATGTGGGCTGGTTTTACCCTCAAACCAGGCTGGTTAGAATCTGGGATAAATACGTAAGAAAAAAAGAGGTTTCTTTGTACTGCAATCTTCTGAAAAGAGAATTTACTCTTTAGAGCGCTTTGTCATTGACCGGGTTTGTTTCGACAGGTTTCCGGTACACCATTGTTGATAGTTCAGCACAAAATTACCTTCAGGTTTAATTACCTTCGGGTTTAGTTATGTGATGAATCTACTTTAACATTCATCGCGATTTGAGAACAAAACCATTACGGATGTGGAAAGAATTATCACAGAATCATAGACTCATTCAGGTTGGAAAAGACCCTTGGGCTCATTGAGTCCAACCGTCGGCCCTACTCTACAAAGTTCTCCCCTACACCATATCCCCCAACATCTCATCTAAAGCACCCTTAAACACATCCCTTAGAACAGTGTCACTATCGCTGTGCTTAAGAATAAGATGGATTGCTGCAAAGTTTACTTAGAAAACGTGTTCTGAGATCACTAAAATGGGGTTGATGAATATTGATGAAAACTATTTTTCATCATTATGGCACACAGGGCAGTTATGACTCCATGGTCAAATTTGCTGCATAGGCATCAAGCTGTGGGGCACAAATCTCCGTATCTTTTTCTGGATATTGCTTAAATAATGTGTGGACATGCTTCCACAATTTTGGACTGAAAAATGACTCACATTGTGAAGGATTGCTGTTCCCAGTGGCCTTTCGTTAGGTTCTCTTCCAGATTTATGTTTTTTTTCCCTCCTATTTTGACAATGTGTAGCTTCGTGGTCTTCTATCTGGTATATATGCTTTTCATTACCTTGCATGCTTTCTTTTATTTGGGCATTTAATAAATACTGTATTTAAAATGCAGCATAACAGTGTTAAAAACTTAATTGTCCATTTCACTCATCAATCCATAGGTAGTAAAACCAAACAGAATGGTTCAAGTTCATCATCATCAAGTATCAGCCCAATGTTTTCCTCTGCTCACTGTTGACATACTTAAAAAGACCTTTCTTGTTGTCTGACACGACACTGGCCAGTTCCAACTCTTGCTGAGCTTTGGCCTCTTCTGCGATGGGGACCTGAGTCTTATTGTGGAGCCCGGCAGCAGCTCCTGTGCCGAACCCAGCAGTTGCCTTCTGGGCCTTCCCCGTCTTGCATGGTTGGCTTGGCTGCAGAAGGGGTCACGGGGCAGTGTGTGAGAGGAGGGCAATGGGCCCTGGGGAGTAGGGAGAATAAGCGTTGCTATTTCAGCCGGGTTCACCCGAAGCGAAGGGGAGCTGTGCTGGGAGAAGTCCTGCAGAGAATGAGCAATAGGGATGGGAAGTGAGGGTGATGGTGAGGGCTCCCATGGGAATTGATGGTGCCCATCTGCTGAAGAGGGGTCCTTCCCAAGCAGAGGAGGAGAAATGCTAGTGCCAGGGTTGGATCTGGAAGAGCAGGAAGAAAGCCTGTACTCAAGGGCAGCAACATCTCCGTCCTTCTCAGCTCATGTCTGCTTGAGTGAGGGGAAAGAGGGTCCAGCAAGACCAGAGAGTGCGGCTCAGTGGCACTCACTCACTGCAAAGAGACCTTTCAGGTCCACAGGGCCTGGCACCATGGCACCTTGCTGAAGGGAAAGGGGCCCTGCAAGAGCAGTGGGCAAAGACCCACGGCGCTGTGCTCTGGGGAGAGGTGCACTCAGAGAGCACAGGTGAAGCCCCATGACAGTCAAAACAGGGCAACGAGGCAGTGCAAGACCACAGGGAGAAGCCCCATGTTGCTCCACTAAGGACAAGGAGAGGAAAGGGTGGGCACAGCTCCGGGAGAAGAGGGAGAAAGCAGCACGGGGAGGGGTGGGGGGTAGCAGTGCCACCTGCACTCTTAGTAACACAGACTTTTTCTGCAGTTTTCAGGACTTTATTTTCTTTTGCTCATAATCATTAGACTTAGAGGGCCAGAAGCCCTTGAGGGCCAGTGCATGCCCCAGCTGCTGGCCCAGCCCTGGTTTTGGCAGACCCTGGGGCATTCCTCTAGTGCTGCCGGTGGTGTGGCCTCTTTTTGGCTGGAGAAGAGGCCTTGAGGCTGCCAGCCTTCCTTTTTCGGGGTTGCCGTGGTCCCCCAGGGGACCGACTCCTGCCCTGGCTGGAGGTAGACGGACGTACTGTGGTCTCCTCGGGCTCCTCCTGGGGTTCTTCTTGTTCCTTGGGGATAGGAACCGGGGCCGAGGGAGGGCTGCCAGGATGCCCCCAAATGGCAGCTGCTGAGGTGCTGGGGAGGTCTGCGCTGGTTCCTTCAGGGCTGCCAGAGGGGGCCAGGCCCCAGGTGTGGGAGACCCTTCTTGGGAGGCAGCAGGACCGGGAGCAGACACAGGGCTGCCCTCCCACCCCCCGGCAGCGTGGCTGTCCTCCAGGCCCAGCAGACGGTGGGCGTCCCCGCTGCACCGCTGCATGGCAACGCCAATAAGCTGGTGCACAAATGTTGCCACGTGATTTTGGAGGGAGGCCCCCAGCAGCTGGACCAGTAGGTCTTCCTCCAGCCCAAAGAGGACCAGGAGGGGCACAGCGAGGTCCTCCACTATGTCTGCCAGTGAACGCTGGTTCCCAAAAATCAGTCCCAGTTCCTGACGCACCCAGAGCAGGACAGACTGGAGGAGAGCTGGGTGGTCCCGGAAAAGGGATGCCCAGGTGCTGGGCTGCACGCCGCTAGGAGGAGCCCTGGGCACCATCCCCACAGACGGCTCTTCTCTTGCTTCAGGGCTGCGGGCAGCTGGACAGCCAGCAGGAGCTCCTACTGCCTGGTGGTCGACGACGGATGATGCTGTAGGTGCTCTGATCACATACTCCTCAAAGTCATCGTCCACCCACACCGAGTGCAAGACGGAGGTGATGCTCCTCTTGCAGAGGGGGCGTACAGGCTTGGTGTCAGCCCACTGCAGGATGCAGTTGTAACAGGACAGGTGAAGACATGGCATCACGTAGCTGGCCTCCTCCCAGCGTTCCAGGCAGAGGGGGCAGCGGCTGTCCATCTCCATGCCCGTGCTCTGCATGTGCTGCGGTGGGCTGGGGGGAGCTGGGGATGATGAACTGCTCCCTCTCACTGGTGCTGCAGCAGCTGGTGTCACGCTAGAAAAGGAAGAGGGGCCACAGTCAGTGGCTGGTCCAGGGAGGCATGGAAGAAACGCCCAGGTGTCTCAAGAGGGAAACCCTCCCGGCTCCTCGAGGTGAGGTGTCCCCACCCAGCTCACCTCTGCTCCTGCGAGGATGACTCTGGGTGCCTCAGCAGGGCTGGGGAAAATCCTTTGACAGCTCTGGGGTCGGGCATGGAGAGCTGCAATGAACTCCCTGAGCATGACACTAGCAGCAAAGTCCTTGCTCAATACTCCAGCTTCATGACCTCGATCAGGTGGAGTCCAGGCATGAGCCAGCTGGGTGAGACTCGCGCCCAAATTTAAGCAGTGAGGGACGTCTCCCAGTCTCCACGACTTCTCAAAGATTATGGAGAGAGACCTCACAATGACGTCAGCCAGCTCTCCTAACACCCTTGGGTGGACAACGCCAGGGCACTGCTTACTTCCTTTTCTTTGTTTGCTTGGTATAACCAAAATGAAGTTATTAGAACAGATTCCTTACACAACTCAGACACTTTCACAGGACCACAGAAAGTTTGGAAGGCTGGAAGGGAGCGATGGATGTCATCTTGTCAAGGCTGCCTGCTCCAGCAGAGGCAGCAGAGGCTAAGCTAGAGCTGCTTAGCCAGGATCATGTCCAGACTGCTCTTCAGTGTCCCTTCTCCTGTCACTGGGCACCCCAGGAGGAGTCTGGCTCCCGCTTCTCTGCAGCCTCCTTCATGCCTTGTAATAGATTGTTCAGATCCCCTCCAAGCCTTCTCTTGACCAGGCTAAACAGTCCCACCTGGCTCAGCCTTTCCTCAGAGGAGAGATGCTCCCGCGCCTTAATCATCTTCGTGGCCCTTTGCTGGACTCTCTCCAGTATGCCGCCTCTCTCTTGTTCTGGGAGACCAGAACTGGACACAGTGCTCCAGGGGTGGCATCACCAGTGCCAAGGAGAGAGGAAGGATCACCCTTCCTTGACCTGCTGGCAAAGCTCCTAATGCAGCCCAGGACACCATTAGTGTTCCCTGTGGCCAGGGCACATGGTTGGCCCATGATCAAGTCGGTGCCCACCAGGACCTCCAGGGCTTCTTCTGCAAAGCTGCTTTCCAGGCTGGGCTGCCCGCCGCATGTGCTGGTGCCTGGGCTTGGCCCTTCACAGGTGCAGGATGCTGTGCTTCCCCTGGGTGGACTTCCTGGGGCTCCTGCTTTGGCAGGGTACGACCCTAGGTATTAAAAAATGACAGGTATTAATGTGTGACTCAATTTGTATAGTTTTGGTTTTATCTTATTTGTGACGGGTCTGAAAA
Organism: Athene cunicularia; assembly: GCF_003259725.1. Taxonomy (NCBI): domain Eukaryota; kingdom Metazoa; phylum Chordata; class Aves; order Strigiformes; family Strigidae; genus Athene; species Athene cunicularia. Next base: position 6,237,685 of record NW_020799143.1, on the reverse strand, counting down.
GCAATCAGGTTTTCAGAGTCTGTGGCAATTTACAGCTGGAACTACACTGCATTTAATTCTGGTGTGAACTTCTCTGTGAGGACGTTAGCATAAAGACAGTTAAAGGAGGAGTACTTTGCTATGCTGAGAACACTGGAGAGACTAGAAGTGAGCCAGTGATCATGTAGACCCCAAAATAGGGTGTGTAGTTTGTGTTTACGCATCTCTGAAAATATGCGTACAGTCCTGCGCCTGTTTGGAGCTAGACGGGTTCAAAGGGCCGACCAGTCACCTGTATATGGCTGGTGGCAGGGCAAAAGACACAGTTTCTGAAAGCATCACTTTGGCTGTTGGGGTGAAGTAACGGGATTCTCTTCCTGTTGTTTTTGCTATTGTCGTTGGTTATATTTCTATCAGATTCCATACCTGGGATTTACTTGTCACTACAAGAAACGTATGTCCTTGGAAGGAGATGTCTGCTAACCTTCTAAGTGTGGTTAGTTTTGTTTCAGCTGTAAACTGGAAACATGCATGCTCACAAGGGATCTGTATTCATGACTTACGTGAACACTGATGCAGAAAAGCAAGGTGACTGCAGAAATCAGTTCGTCACGGTGCCGGTCTGTAGAAGGGCAGGGTACGCTGTCCTTCTGATTCTCACAGACAAAGGAAAGTCATGCAGGGAATTTCCTCGTCTGGTGTGACCTTCTCTGTAAGGAAGTTAGCATAAAGACAGTCAAACTATGCAGACACGTGGCTCAGTGTGTACCCATTCCTGTATGACCGCATCTTATTTCTGAACCCTTTTCTGCTAAGTAGGTCTGCAAAATGCCTGACCTAGTGGCTAGCAGGCAAGTCAGTTTTTGCAGTGAGAGGAGGAACGCTTCACTACAATGAGTACTGAAGAGACTAGAAGGGGGTCAGTGATAGCGGCCAGTAGCAAATACCTAGGCAAGGGCATCAGACAAAGGCAAGCTAACAGTGAGAGTTTTGCAGCACACTCACCCAGCAGTTTGCGGCTCAGAGACTTGCAGACTGTGCCTTTACATTTGGTCGCCCTCCAACGTGCTTTTCTTTCCGGGGCGGAGAACAGCACCGAGTCGTGAGTCCACGCAGGAGGAGAGATTTGGGCGCCGC
>NW_020799143.1:6228021-6236519 GCF_003259725.1 Athene cunicularia | reverse complement strand
TGTGTATAAGAGACAGCTGCCCGCACCGAGTGCATGATGGACTGCACTCCCCTCTTGCAGAGGGGGCACTCGGGCTTGGTTTCAGCCCACCGCAGGATGCAGCGGTAACAGAACTGGTGGAGGCATGGCAGCACATAGGCAGCGTCGTCCCAGCTGTCCAGGCAGATGGGACAGCGACTGCCTGGCTCCGTGGCCATGCTCTCCACCTGCTGCGGTGAGCCGGGAGGGAGCTGGGGATGGTGAACTGCTCCCTCTCTGTGGCGATGCAGCAGCCGGTGTCACGCTAGAAAAGGAAGGGAGGTCGCGGTCAGTGGCTGGCCCAAGGGTGGGTGGAAGAAATGCCCAGGTCCCTCAAGAAGGAAACCCTCCCGGCTCCCCAGGGTGAGGTGTCCCTGCACAGCTCACCTCTGCTGCTGCTGCGAGCAAGCCTCCTGTGTGCCCCGGCTGCCTGCACCTGGCAGGGCCGGGGAAAATCCTCCAATGGCTCTGGGGTCAGGCAAGTAGGAATACTCCCCAGCCAGACCACCAGCACCAACGCTGCACTCAACACTCCAGCCTTGCGACCTGCTCAGCTGGAGCGCGGGCACGAACCAGCCAGGTGGGCCTCGGCGCCCGGATACAAGCAGCGAGGAACGCCTGGTCACAATCCGTCGCTAGGTGACATCAGAGCCCAGTAGAACAGGACCCATCGCCCTGGCGACTCTGTGATATCAGAGCCCATCTGCTCGGTGACATCACAACGGGCCATCCTCACCCACAGCACTCACCGCTGATGCCCTGGCGCCTGCATCTGGGGTCACTGCAGCACCCCTGCCCGCTCCGTCCCCCGTCTCTTGTCCTTGTGCTCGGCATCGGTGTTTCACGCCAGTCACCAAGGCCTTGGCTGTGTCTTCCCAGGACCCTGCCAGCTCGCGCTGGCCCTGGAACGCGTCCCCAGGCACTTATGGCGAGAGGGTTCACGCAGTAACATGGTCCCATGGGTTCTCTCCACACCTAAATACTCTGGCCAGCCCTCTTTGCTCTCCTGCTTTCTCCCACAGGCAGGTGGGCAGAGGCAGCACTTGGCTTGCTCTGCCAGGTTTCTCCTGTCCTTATCTTCTTCCCGTCCAAACCATTCTGTTGCCATGAGTAGTTCTTATTGCTAACCTCTCATCCTTGATTAAACTATTATAGTAAACAATTTCCCACACCAGGTATCTCCAGCCAGTGTTTTAGATTCATCCTAGGGGGTCAGAGTTAGGAACCAGAAATTACGATGTTACCGCCTTCTATACTGTACTTGTATTTTGGTTACTGACTTGTTCATGGTTAATCGAAGGCTATTATCCTACTGAAAAATGGAAATGCCTTGCTTTTGGCAACTCAGGTCTCTACCTTTCCCAACTAAATCTTTAATCATTCAAGAGACAGTCTTGAAAGCATTGCCCTGTTTATGGTATTAATTTCTCCTGCAGGTACAGACAGTAATGACAGAAGTTCGTCAGTTCAAAATCAGCCTCGATTTTCTGCAAAGCATCTCATAAACCACTTGCTTTCTATAAGAGAGAAAATCCGTTACTTGGTGATCCAGTATGGACAAGGATAGCATTTTTTTTATGTTTCCCATGCAATTTCAAGATCCATCCTAAGCAAATGAAAAACAAACCAAAACATTTCAAAGCATTTCCCATCTTTCATTAGAAACTTTATTACATTTTAACCTACATGTATGTGAAGTGAAATAAATGCCAGTGAAGTGCAGAATGATGAACATCGGTCATCTTTGGAAAATATATATATTTTCACAACAAAACATGTTTTTGTTACAACTAAGAAAAAAGCTAGGCATACTTGGTAGGTTTTCTTAAAAAATATATTACAGTTCAGTCATATCAAAGTGAAGTTCTGTGGGCTAAAAACCTGAAGATAGAAGAATTAGGTTCAGTGCTCTAGCACTAGTATGTGTGTACCAAATGACAAGATCTTCTGTACAGTAATTAATGAACATGCATCCATTTGTTTTCAGTCATTTAAACTATTATATATACAATCTTTAATATAAAGCATTTTTGTCAAATTTAGCTCTCGGTTATTCAGTCTGGACTTTAGAACTTCAGTATGAGGATTATTATTTGGACACACATCTAATAAAAAATTCAATTGTAGTCACAGTACGTGTGAAATCCAATATATTTTGAATAACACATTCCCCGCTCTTGATTTTGTTTTATCCTAGCTTTGCTTCAATATTGACTTTGCAGACTGTCTCAGCAGAAAGTATGAGTAGAATGAAATCTTCTTTCCCCTGTAATCTGCATGAGCATCTCCAGTTAAAATTAATGGGAGTTCTCTGGATCAAGATAAGGACAAATTTTATGTGTAATAGTGTGTTGTGATTGAAAAACCTTTGATACAGTTCAAAGCCGTGAGGCTCATTATGCTGCTAAATGACCAGAATTAATATGCCTGCATTATTTCAAACCTAAAGCTCATACTCACTACTTACTTTAAAATTGGCTATTAACTTTGTGTGGCATTTTGCTCTTTATTAAATGATAAGTTGCTAGGGGATGGCTATCTCCATTTTCTCATGTGAATGCAAGGCATCTCTTTCCTATCTGTGGTGAAGCCAGTTCTCTTGAGTAGATGGTGTTTGCTAACTCATTAAATTCCCACCACAATATATTATGCGTGTTCAGAAATACTTAAACTCTCTAAAGAACATACAGGGGTATACCGAAAGGGCTATGTGACAGTCATGAGGACTGAGTTGGGAGTCTCTTTAAACTGACAGAAGTGTGTACTCCAGGGCAAGCCTCCCCAGCCGTACAGGAGACAGCAGGATTGCTAATGCAAGTCCCATGTGCTTTTCTCCTCTGGAATGATATACAGGTACCATTTAACAAGAATGTGTTACCCCTGCAGGCAATCTGAGTGTCTACCAACAATCATTCACTGAAGTAAATTCACAAGTCGTTTATGTGACCTATATGTATTGCAAATCTGGCTCAGAAATATGCAGACATTGCTTATGCTGACTACACAGCAAGAGTTTTACACACGTATAGGAAGGCAGACATTGGTAATGTGTATATTTAGAACATACACAAAAGGCAAAATTATCAGAAACACATCCATTTTTATGGATATTTGGCTGAATATACCACTTGAGGATATGTGACATACCAGAAATTTTCAAACAAATACAATTTGTTCTGCTCTTCACTTTTTCATATAAAAACCTGTTTATATTATGAAGATTAATTTATCTAGTGGTCTCCAAATTTTACACGGAGTAAGAAAATAAATTTTTGTGAGCTCACAATTGCTAAATACAGCATTTGCTATTCATGGCTTCAAATAAAGTTTTTATTTTAAAGTCTGTTTCACACAGTACAAACACATGTATATACCAGTAGCTCTGCATGTTATCTATATGCACACAAACCCAATCAGTACTTTGTCTTATAGAAGGATTAAATGGTAACTGTTTTTTGAAATCTTGCAGTTAATTTCTGTACTTGCCAGATCCAAAGATAATAAAATCGTTTATTCCACAGATATATAAGAAATGCCCAGGGAATTACAGAACAGCCAGTGCTCACAGCCAGCAGAACCAAAAAACTTTATAGGGCACTTCATACAGGCATATACATTCTCAGGCTTGGGCACATCACCAACAATGTCTCTGGATGCAGATGTCTGATTTATCACCACCTCAGTGACAACAAATAAATAAGCAAGCTGTATTTCTACGTGAGCTCCGTGATTCCTCTTAAAAAAATTTCCAAACATTTTTTCAGTTTTTCTTCCAGTGGATCCTCTGTTGCATTTTGTATTCCAAAGGCATCTAATTGTCATTTATCAGTGCTGTCACAATAGTGATAATTCTTTGTCTCAGACTGTTAGCAGATAAAAATGGTCATGGCACGCCCTGTGTTAAGCCAGAGAGCATGTAAACTGAACTCTTGACCTATCAACTGTCCTTCACATTGTTACAGTGCATCACAGGTCTCGTGCCAAAATGTGACCCCAACACAGAAAAGACCAGAGGACTACTGCTTCCCATTATATGCCTGTATCCTTTCCCTATCCAGTCCCCATCAGTCGAGGATATAACAGTCCTCCAGACAAGATATTCTATTCACAAGAAGCTACAGAGTTACCACCAGAGCAGGGTGGAAATGCCTGTTGGGGTTCTAAGAATGTTAGCAGGTAGCGTCCCTGACGTCAGGAGCAGCTGAAAGTAATACTGCCATATCATTTTTTTATGTATCTAAAGGTAACTTTCCACTGAAAGAGAACGTCCAGTCTATATAACCATTTTATTATTAGGATGATGTGTTTGGGGGACAATTTTGCTTCAACAGATGGATACCTTGGCAAATTTAATTTTCTCTGAATTATGCAGTTCATAACAGATTCTTTTGGAGGGAGAGAAGGGAGCCTTTTGGAAAGATGATGTCCATCCATATAGTCATCAGAATAAGCTAAACTTTCAAGAGGGACTGCTTTTCACTTTCCTTCAGCATTCTTTTAATTATCCTTGAGAAAAACACCTTGATTTTTTTCACCAATTCATTAAGTTAAACTATTATGGATTAGCTAACTACCTCTGGATAAACATCTTAATCCTCTCCCTCTGCCCAGAGGTCCCTTTAACCAGATAAATAAAGTCCAGCTGACAAAAATGCAAAATAAATGGACACAAAGTAGAACACTTTTGCAATTACAAGCTAGATCACTAGAAACACAGACACAACAAGGAGACACAAGTTAATGAAGAATGGGGAGTACGTGTCACATTATTAGCAATGCAAAAGACCAGCTTAAGCATGACATCAATTATAAAAAAAGGTGCCTTTTTAGCAAGTATGCACAGAGATTGATTAGTTATTTCTAAGAAAAAAAAACAGAACACTTTACTATTTTTATTCTATATTACAGTCATTATTACTATCTGTTTATAAAACGTAAACCTTTCCTTGCAGTTAAGATTTACAGCAGTCATCACCTTTGTCCACTCCTTACATAATCAGTCCATGGTGATAAAAGTAAGACTGATTTCATTTACATAATTTCTGAATTACTGATATGTATTTTTACTTGCGTATGGCAGACATAGTGGTCAGAACTGCAACATATGGAGCTGAATCATAGCAAAAGATTTGCTGAAGACTGGTGCTGGGTCTGGAGTACTAATAGATCTTGAGGCATCATATAATATTGATGTATGCAATGCTTTTATCTCCAAAACTACTCAAGCAAGATACCCCACTGCCAGTAGTAGACGAAAAAGCCTGATGGATTTCCCAAACAACTGCAGTATTGTGCTTACTTATCCCCATCCAATCTTGTTTCTTAGTATGTCTTGACTAAAGATCACAATGGAAGGTAAAATTTGGCAAAGCAGTTTTTCTTCTACGTAACTAGTGAATCAGATCACCTGTACAAAGTGGTATTTGGTAAACTGCACTGTCCTGGGAGTATTTCTACGCTGAAACATGACAAATATGAAGTCTATATTTAAAGTAGATGAAATGGGATGTTATCAAAACTAATCTGCAAATGTATTTTTAAGCCAGTATATTATAGAATAAATGAGTTGCATACCTGTTTCTGTAACATTTACTGCCATGAAAAAAAGAATGATCAGGATCCCCAGAGTGTGGCATTTGCCCATCTGTCACTTGTATACACAATACAAACCTCATGTTGAGATTCTATTTAATGTACAGCAATTGTTTGCTGGACAGATTAAGAGCCAAAAATTATGCTGAATTAGAAGAAGGAGCACAACCATGCCACTCTGCCCCTTCAGAGTCCTACACATCAGCTTTTGGGGTCATTCGCTGCTGAACTCCTTTGTAGAGGATGTGGGGCTATCTCGAACCGGTAGCAAGTCATAATGACATGGAATATGGCTGTTTTTTGGAAGATCATAAGGATCCTGGCTGAAACGTCCGCTGCTGCTGAATGCTCCCTGCACAATGCTGACTGTAGGTTCTGTGATAAAAGAGAGCACAAACATTCAGCACTAGAAATGGCAAACAGAAGGCAAACACTGTACTTCATTTCAGTTTGCATTACAAAATATCCACTCCTTTCTGCTTCAATATAAAGCCTTGTCATGCTGAAATGCAGGTGTACAAACAAAGGCTGATGTTAAGATGTTTTGGGTTTACACTAAGTTACACCTAGATGTGGGCTTTTACTGGCAGAAGCAAATAGAACAGCATTTGTTCTTTGTGTGTGGAAAAACTAAAAAAAAACCCCAAAGGCCAAATTTAAGACTTTCAAGATTTTATAAAAATGCTTAGAAGCACCATGGGGATATTGATGGATTTCAGAGGAATCTCTAATTGGGGACAGAAAAGGAAGATGGTATCCTATGACATGTGGCATACATTTTATTCCAGACCAGAGACCATTAGGATAACTTAACATTCCACAAGACCCCAAGGTTTTCTGTAACTACAGTAACTACAGTAATGCAGTAACTAGATAGAGCCCATATCAGTAAAATACTGTGTCTGTGGGTGAAGATGCTGTTTTTTCAGATCAAGAGGAGGAAACTTATTTTCTATCCCTTCCATACACTTACTCCAGCTGTGTTCAGTACTTAACAGCCTAATCTAGAGTTGATTTATACTGCAATCAAATGCTCATCTTATCTTTATGGTGTTGTGTAAAGAAAGGGTTTCAAATCAGGGAAATTCAGAGGTATCTCTAGATTACAGAACAGAGCTGAACATATTTCAAACACTGTTCTTGTGAATTACACCACTTATCTCAAAAGAAGAATGTTGCTACAGCTTTTGCTCAGGAAATAGAATCTGAACATGTTGTCATTTTTGTCAGTGATTTTTCATGTGTTTTGATTAAAGTAATTCAAAGAAAAAAGAAGTCCTGTGCTCTTTGTTCTTAACCTTCAACGTCTAGGAGTAGATTTTGTACTTACCAACTTCATAAACATTTTTACTGGCTGAAGAAGAGCTGGCAATCTCAGCATATGGAGAGTCCCTGCGTGCTGGTGACTTCATTTCAACATATCCACATTCAGAACTTTTTGGTACAAGAGTTGGTGGGTCTTTTATAGTAGCGTATGGGTTCTCAGAACTACTTAATGAGCAATTACTTAAATTGTATTCAGAGTTCTTCACTAGATCTGCAAAAGGAGAATACATTACTCTCTCAAGCATGCTACATACTATGGACATTGCTAATAAACAGGGCATTCTTTAATTTTGAATTCTAAAAAGTCAGTCATAAATTAGTATTTAAATGAAAACCATTCATAACACTGCAAAATTGTTATACAGCAATTAAGGAAAGCAATTCTAACTGATATGCTCTTTTGTGGCCTTAGTCTTGACATCAGCAAATTCTTGTTGCAAAGTCCAAGCACCTTCAATTCTGGTTAAAATAGCTAGCAATAAATACAAAAAATGCGTAGAATCAGTTTTTAATAGGCACTTCAAAATACTTTTTGCCTCTTCAAGTGCTGAACTCTGGACACTATTAGAAGATCTAAGACTGTTCCCAACAGCAATGTCTGGGCAGGTGGTAACTTCTAGAGATGGCCTGTTTGGTGTTTGTGGTTTGAGTATGCAGCCACACTGAAATAGTAACCAGCTTCTCCTAAGTTTCCATAAGGTGCACATAGGTGAACTGAAAAGGAAACACCAGGTGGCTTGTCATTTCAAGATTTAGCTGAAGGGCAGGTAACTGTAGTTTAAGAGAAGACATAGTTTGTTATGCTGGGAAGAGATTTGGTGGCATCCGTGTTACTCTGTTCTCTGTGTTGTTCTGTGATATGCTGTGTTATTTAAGCTTTAGAGCTGAGACTTTCTCAGATTGTTCCCAACAGTGAGTATCTAGTGTGAGACTGACCTTGGTGAACCTCTCGGTGGTTAGATGCTCACAACTGTGACTCTTCTAAGGTATTTTAAATTGGCCTTCCCCTAATCCTCCAAGAAATGTCAGGGATAATAAATCACTCCATCTTAATTGTCTTGTATTACACACAAGGTGAAAAAACAGCTGCTTTTTCTACATTTTTGACTCATAATTCATATGGACTTAGTTGCACTTTTTTCATTGTTTAGACATCCAGGCATTCTAGTCACCCTTGCCATACCTTAATCATATAACAAAAATAGTGGCACACACCAGTATAAGTGGTCCAGTATAAAGTCTTATGAGAAAACTGCAGAATTCAAAAGATGAAAATATCACCACTACCCTGAATTTCTGAAGCTTTGCCTTTCTTTCTATGTATTCATATTTTGATATCCCTTCTGAAGGCCTGCACTGAATTGTGATGAAGCACTACAGGCCTGTAGTCATGTAGTTCTACACTGACCAGGCCAGTTACAAGAGAAATTGGTTCTCTTTTAAAGGCATCCTTACCTGTTTCACTAGGCTGAATTCAAGGGCCAGCCCCCTTCTGCTGTCTAGAACAGAGCCATTTCATGACTTGATCACTACAGAAACATTTGATCTATGCGACACATAGG
>NW_020799143.1:6128411-6227971 GCF_003259725.1 Athene cunicularia | reverse complement strand
GTTTGGGGGGGTGGGGGGGTGTTGGTGGTTTTGTTTTAGACCCTTCCCTCAAAAAAGAAAAAAAAAAGTAAACCAACTTCATTCATTGATTCAATGTCTAGGAATAATTTAGTCTAAAATTATTTTATATTCTCTTCACAAAGAAACAAAAGATAATTGAGAAGAGTAAACTGAATGTCTATGTCATTTCATTTAAATGCATCAGAAAATAACCTTACCTTTCAGGGACTTTCCCAAATATCCCCTGTCAAGTCCAAAAGCACCTAAGAAAAACGATATAAAAACCACAGTAGTTTTAAAATCAAAGAAAAGTGATTAGATAACAGCTGCTAAAGCCTTAAGATTTGATTTGGGACTAATGGCTACCTTAGCAGAATAATTCTTTTATAAGCACTGTGAAACTTCCCGGCATGGGGTTACAGAAGCATTGTTACTATTTGTTTGCACACTTTCAAACAGTAGCTTCCCAAACAGAGAAGGTGGTTAAGGTCATAAGGGAACCTCATATATGTCACAGGGCATTATGCTTCCCCCAGTTACTCTTGAATGAGTCTAATAACTGCTGTTTGATTAAAGCATATTTTTTGTTTGGATAAATTGTTTTGACCAGAAAGGCATCCCATCTTGACCTGAAAATCTGAGAGTATGCAAAGTTTACCCCAATTCTTGGTACTGTGCTTGCACAGTTAATGACTCCCATTGTGTTGTCCAGGGTCACTCTCTTCCAGTCCCTTCTGCTGCAGGAATGGCCTAAATACCTAGCACCTAAGTCTACACCTTTGCAATTATGTGCTAGCAACAGATTTCTCTCAATATAAACATAGGTAATCAGCAATGCCTGACAACTGTCTTCAGAGGCCTGTCACTTACCTGCTTACTAATCCATTCAGATAGCTTTGATTGATATTATGGAGTGCTAATTTTTTAATCAGATTGTACTGTGATACAATGCTAGAAGCCTTACAAAAGACTAAAATCATTTAACCTATATAGTATCTCTATAAACAAAATTCATCGTTTCCAAGGACTAAGTCATATTTCTTGAACAGACCTAAACCAATTAATTTTATTCCTACCCTGTTTTTATTTATCAGATCTCGTGTCAGCTGTTCTGTTGTTTTCACCAAGACTAATGCCTACTAGAGATATCCTAGTAATCCCATTTGATCTTCTAGAAACAGATATAACATCAGCATTCATCCAGTCCTCTAGATCTCCCTGTTAATCAAGATCTACTGCAGTGGATTAACCACAGCCAATATCTCTTAAGAGTCTTAAGTGCCAGTACAAATGGTCTTAAGAAAATGTGAAGTTGAACACTAAAGCATTATGACTGAAACCCATTTTCTAAGAAAACTCAGGTCTGAGCCTGAGTTAGACAAAGACTGGGGATGCGCAGGAAGAAACTGCTGCATACTGTTGTTCCGATTCTCAGAATCTGATACCGATAAGGACAAAAAATGAAGGTAATTAAAGTATCCGAATTATACTAGTACTGAAAGTCCCTTTTAAGGCTTTCACTGGTCAGAGAGGTAATCAGTGCAATCCAGTCTTTTTTTGGAATGCAGGAGACTGGGTAAGGACGGTAAGACAGCAAAGATATCATAAAGCAGGATAAAGCAACTCTCACCACTTCTTGGGCATTTTTCTCCTTAAGGAAAATGCTCTGTCTTTTAGCAAAGAGGAGGTTTAGCTGGGAAGACGCCCCTAGAATTTACATCTGAAGCAGCTCAGTGATGAGAAACTACTTTTTAGAGCACCGATTCCATTTGGTGTGGATTTAAAAAAAGAAAAGGATATGCAAGCTCTCATTTATTTAATAAGAATATGCAATTTTGCCAAAGTAGACCCTTATTGTACAATACCCAACCAATTGTTTTAAACTAATTCATAGTTTAAAACTATTAGTTTCACTGAATGAAACTAATTAGTATGCAAATCTTTTAATAAAATAGTACGAGACATTTTGCATATCATGTCTGCACTAGGCATCAAACTGATTAACTGTTCCTCACAAGGATTCACTCTTTCATCTCCAGGGGGGTACTGCCTTAAAGGAAGGTCAGACCCGTAACTCTGAACCTCACACACAGTCTAACAAGCCTGGTACTACCCTGAGTGGAGAACCAGGAAAACAAACATCCCTGCTTTCTAATCCATCCCAAACAGAATGAATAGCATTCACAGTCTCCTCCTTTTTTTTTTCTTTTTTTTTTGGTTACCAAGCTCATTGAGGTAGCCACCATGTTTCCAGTCTGCAGGCAGTGTTCCTGTGTAGTCCATGACAGTTCCTCGTTTTCCAGATTGCACATTTTTAAGGTTCACAAACAGCTGATTGTTTTTTGCCTGTTTCACAGAAAGACAGGTAACAGAAACTGAAACTGATGGGAAGTTGCTAAATTTCCAGATTATAATCAGGGAAAGCAAAAATAAACCAAATAGGAAACATTAGGGAACAAAGTAAAATAAAACAAACGCTAATTTACACAGAAGCATCCAGATTTTTATGCTTTACCTTTGCTAGGGTCAGTCTGTCGATGTTGTTGACGTGAGGTGGGGTAGTACATTGAGTTAGAGTATGATAACTAGGGTTAGAGAAATAGTGACTGTTAGCATTTCCACCATTACTGTGAGGGATGGTTTCTGAAAAGAAAAAGAAAGGGAAATAGACAACTAAATATAATATAGTAATTCTTTCACAGGTTATGTTTTTGACAGTGTTGCACTGATTTGAGAATCTGATTTAGAGTTTCTCAAAAAAAAATCTAAAAATCTTGCATTCATTTAAAGAAATTAAGAGATATGGAGCAGTAACTGACTAGTCACATCCTCACTTTCAGCAAAGAGCATTCAAAAGTGTCACTTGCTAATGTCTCTTTCTGCTGTGGTCTCTTGCCCTCTCTTGCCTCTGTAGTCATAGCATTGTCCTAGTTATAGACACTTTTACCATCAAGTTCACAGCGATGTTTTCTGGTGCTGCAAGAGCACCATCACCTTTGCCATCAGCTATCACTCCAACAACTATTTCTGCTGGTTTCTTTGCCTGCTGCCCTTCTTAATAGCTGTGTGCAAAAGACAGCTTTGCCTGGTTTCATGTACCCATTGCATCCCAACTCACATGCACTTTCATAGGTCGAAAACTCCTGTTTTGTTTCAAGAGCATTGTTCCTTCATCTCACCTGTTTCAAATTCCAGCCACTCTGCTATCTGCTTCTCTACAGAACCTTGCCACAGCTAGTGTGAAATTCTGATTTTCTACAGTTACTGAGGTCTTTCTGTATTCAAGTTGTTGGCATTAAATTTAAAGTCTCAGGAGAAACTGCATTTTGCCACACTTTCCAATTCTGTTTAAAAATAGGCACAGAGGAATAGGAATGCCCATACTTCCACTGTTCAATGCAGAAAAACATTTGAGGGTGCAAAATGTTTCACAGTGAGATGCATGGTCACTTTTTCATAACAGTGAACACGTTTTAGCAGGGTAAACCACCTTCACAGTATCAAAAGCAGTGATTAAAAGACCATAATGCAGAACAAACTAAGCAGCTATGGATGCTGGAGCAGCATCCTTCTGAACTTGGGTGAACTGTCTCTGACAGCTGAACGGTAAGCACCCAACTCTACCATCACATCCCACTGGTCTCATGTACCCAGTGCACAGACAGCACCACTGTCTGTGTGGTCTCAGGGACTGCTCTCCTGTGAAAGGCAGTTGAGAGCAGTGTGTCAGTCATCTTCTTACCAGGCACAACTGTAGAAGACAGCCTTTTCAAAATCAAGTATGTTTCTGCCCACCACAGCCCTCACTAATGTGAAAAGGTGAAATCGGCACATTCAAGCCCTGCTAGGGACAGATCTGAACCCCTTCAGAGCTTGGCTAAAAAAGCACAAAGTCATAAGATGGAAAAAAAAAAACCCAAACTGTTCTAAATGTTACTTACCTGAAATGGTATAATCTGCATTGATGACCCTCATAGCGGGGGTATAGGTCACTGAGGGCATATTTGTTTCTTTTCCTTTCTGCTTATGTCTGTAAATGATGAACAGCACTAGCAGGAAAAGGACAACCAGGACAAGAATGATGATGCCTGCTATAGCTCCTATCTGGTAAGAGTCAGCAGGGATGACAGTACTGGTACGACTTAAACTGTTCAAGTTTCCCACTATAATTACACCAGCTGAAATACAAGAAGAAATTCAAATATGTGGCATAAATTCAGAAGTTTATGTGTCAGGAGCAGAAGACAATATTTCCCTTCTAAATTTTGCTGCTAATTTAACTTATTTAATAATGCCAAATCGGAACTATGTCAGAAACAAATATGAAGACAATCCTAGCCTTAAGAAAAAGCACAAATCTTCTTCACAGAAAGAGATACTTTCATGGAGTTGAAAAAGTAAGGACATTCTTTAGGCAAGAGCAAAGAGCAGGTAAAGCACATGCTCTATCAGCAGCTTTGGACAGCACAGCACTGTAAAACATTTCATGCAATCTACATTTGAGTGCTTTGCCCCAATAAACTATCACTATCTAATGCTTACAAAATCTACACAACATAAATAATTTAATAGAATGGACTACTTAAAACACACATGCCTTGTCAGATTAACTTAATGAATGATACAGAGATAACATTGAATAGGTTAATCCAAGTTTTATATAAAACAATTACAATAATTTTATTGCATCTAGGCTTTACCTTGATCACACCTGGCACCTTTCCAGCCTGGGCTGCAGTAACATGTTCCCGTGATGTGGTCACAGGTTGAGTTGTTCAGACAGTCACATATCTGCCGACATCCATACCCATACGTACCTTGAGGACACTCTACAAAAAAATTAGTGCAAATAAAAATCAGACATAGTCAGGACTTCTTAAATGTTTTGCTGTTAAAGATCTACAGCACCATAAATGCTACCATTTGTTCCTAAACCCACACGATTTCGTACATGGCCAGCAGATGGCAATGTGTCATTAGTGGTAGATATCTATGGAAAAGATTTTCTTAAGAAGTCCTCTCCCTGTATGTGTATATATATATATATATGTGTGTGTGTGTGTGTATGTATGTGAAGGAAAGAAGAGGCAAAGAAGGAAATTGTATTTCGGAGTGATTTTCCTTTACCTGTAATTTTGCTGCCACTAAGGCAGTTAAATTAGGAAGGAAAAAAAAAAAAACAAAAACAAACCCAAAACAGAAAAGATTAAAAGGGTAGAAGCCAGTGAAGAAATGGACAAAATGTGAACAAGGTGCCAGTTCCACACCAGAATGTCAGGACTCCCAGGTTACTCAGATCCCCGTGCTTGAAAAATCACATAACCACATGAATGGAGCTAGACATCTGCCTGGTGTCATGTCATATGACAGATATGCTGACATGGTAAAAGAGCAAAAGCTAAAAGCTGTTAAGAATGAGACGAATATACACTATGCATTTATATAAAAATGGTCCTAGGCTGCTTGTAGCATACTTTGCTATTGTAATGTATACATTGAGAAACCATCTACAGTACAAAAAATGCTAAATTATGAAAAATAAGCTAATTGGAAGAGTTTTACATGTGTTTTTTATCTCCCAGAATTATTTGCATAAATTACAGAGCAAACTGTCTCCTACACTGTGTAATTATCATGGTAGAGAATTATCCTACACTGATAAAAATTATTTCTTTTACAGTGCCACCTCTGTTACTGTGTGGCTTGTTACATTATTGTAGTTCTGATGGTTTGAGGAAGTGTGGCATTCTTCACCTTCTGAGACACAATTTTCTGAAATCTCTCAGGAGTTTGTGACTATATTAATTTGGTTTTGGTTTTAAAAAGAATATAACTCATTTTTATGTACTATGTATTTACAAGATAATGTAACAAAATAGGTGCCAGAGAAATGTTCTTTGAAGTCTTGATAAATCAGACTCATGCAGAATGTCATGCTTATATGCCTTCTCCTTCTCTTGGTTACATTCAATAAAACAAGATCACAGCTACTGAAGTCAATGGCTGGGCAAAAGCCATCATGCCATAATATATTTAGTCATTTTGAAATCTAGATTGGAATGAAAAGTCAGTATTTTAAACTGATGTTCAAATTCAGAAGTACCAAAACATGTAGTTCAGTATTTTTAAATCATTATTATAAAACTATAGTATAAACCAGAAAATTTGTAAAACATAATAATAGTTAGATTTGCCAAAGTATTCAAAATTAATTCTTGATACCACAACATCAAGAGAGGATCTTAAAAAGCTTATCTTTTCCTAAATATTATCGCTCTTTTGAAATGACACACTGAAATCATCAGAGTAGAAAAAGAAAACATAAATTGCTAATAATTACATGTTGCCTATTACTGTTTCACTGAAATAAATATATTCTTCTAAACCATTCAGATTGTGTTGCAACTGTATTTTTCTTAGGGAAATAAAATCCACTTCCAAATTTTTAATGGTTCTACCATAGATGTTCTTTAGCCTTAAAAACATAACTCCTTTTGCAGCTGGGGCTGCACCCACTGCTGAGGGAATAAAGTGTGTCTGTAGGGATGGTAACCTCCCCCCCTTCTGTCACTGTGCTGCCAAGTGTGACACATGCCATCTTGGCCACTGCACAACACATCCAGATGCAGCTAAATCAGTCCTGGTTATGGGTAGTAAGTAGTGTCCTCCAAACATCAAAAGCAAAGCCTTGTGCACAACGCTGATGCCAAAGACAGGTTTAAAGCTCCACAACAGTGGGTTGAATGGATTGCTTTCCACTGAAGCATAATGCATGAAGTGTGGGAGCACCACTAGTGTTAGCAGAAGTTGGGACTAACAATTCTGTGCCTATGAGCCTGATTATTTTTAATGTTGTACAACAGTATACCACCACTGATATCAGTGGTGTTCATTCTTGATTTTCTTGCATAAAGAATCACACACATATGAAAACAGAATGCCATCTCTCACACTTTTATAATCCAGTTGTATTGTAAAACCACATTGCAAAGATTAATTTTATCTACTAGGACTGATGTGGTAAAAAACTTCCTTAGTTTTCTAACTATTAGTTTTCATTGTGGTTTATGCTAATGACAATTACTTGGATTCATTTGTTACTTTTACATGACACAGTTGTGGGGTTTTTCAGCATCATGTCCAAAGCAACTAGAATGTTGTACAGATGCCTCTTATGTGTAGACACAAATTGAAAGAAACAGCCATCACAATCCTGATCAGTCTGAACAACTAACTGCGGGATTTTGTCTGTGTGGAAAAAGCCTAGGTCCAACTCCTGAAGCTCTTTCTCCATCAGAATTCCCACTGAAGCCAAGAGGCTGTATCACAACAGCAACCAAAACAATGGAGTCAGCTCAGGGTTTAGTATTTGCTATCAGGCACAAACAATTCCCATCCCTACTCACTCTGCTGGCAGTGCTTCCCCATGAACCCTGTGCGGCACGTGCACTGCCCACTGATGTGGTCGCAGTCAGCTCCGTTCTGACATTGGCATACCAATGCACAGTCCTTCCCATAAAACCCTAGAGGACATCCTGGAATACAAGGAGGGGGAGGGGAAAAGGAGTGAAACAACTGCTCTAGAAATAAAATACAAATACTCTGGTCAAGTGTGTTATTGAAAAGTCATTTCTGTAGCCCTGGTACTCAGCATGGCATCCTATAACCGTTAGGCAAAAACTACATAAAAATGAGGTTGAGAAATTGTCTGGACAGCAGATGTTGAGAAAAAGGCAGCAAGAACGGATCCTTGAAGAAATGGGTTTAAGAAGATATCTGAAGGATGAGAAAGAGTGAGGGTAGTTTGTGAACCACAGCAGGGAGTCTGTTCAGTGATGTATGAACCTTTGGACATATCTTCTGCACAGTTGATGTTGAAGCATAAAAAAATTAAAATAATACCATATTGTACCTCAGCTCCTCACCAAGATACCACTTCAGTATGAACAGGACGTATCACCACAAAGAGATCATTATTCACCAGCAGGAAGCAAAATAACCATGATAGGTGACAGCTGAACCAGTATAGTGAATGTCTTACAGAGCTGCATCCATACGGCCCTATAATATATCTGTTACTTCCTGCCACTATGACGTTATTCACTTGAAAAAGAAGAGTTCTGATTTTATGAAAAACATGTAAATACTGAATGCAAAACACGTTTAGCAGTCTTATTTTTCTTGAGTTCAAAGATAATGGCTATGCCCAGATTACAGACAGTGGGGGTGTCTGGATTAGAAATAAACCAATTGAAACTGTAATACGATAAAGGTAAGAAGCCAACTTTATCAATATCTATCTCTAAGAAATGTTTATTTCTCAATAAATACCATATGCCTACACCCAGTCAGTGCACAGCTTGTATTTTTATTTTAATGAAAAGCTCTTGGAAAAAAAAAATCATTAACCTGTTAATTACATGAATAAAATTCCAAACCAAATTATAACATTACAGTCTAGTGACGTTACGTTTCTCATTTCCAAATAAAGTAGCTTCTATGTCAGTGTCTGAATTACAGGTGCTGAGCTAGAGCTCTTGCAATTGCCCCCCTGAGGTAGCAATTAACAGATAGAAAATGTACTATATGGTCACTTTGCAGTCACAACAGGGACTGTGCCTCAGTGACCACGGACACAGCTAAGATAGAAGCTATTCTCATGGCTTTAGTCAGCTCTGTGTTACCTTACAATCTTGGTTGTTGGGTCCCTGCTGCTAGAGTACTCCTTGGGGTGGTTTCAAAGAGAGAAGGAATTACATGGTAGCGTCATCCCACTCTGTGGGGAATGCCTGCAGAGCTGACACCACCCATGCTTCAAACTGCAGCCATAACCACACATCTGCAGTGGCAGCTTGTGAATGTCAGAGTCATTCCTTCTGCATTCAGAGCCAGAAGTTGTCTTACTCTGAAGGCCAGCAAAATGGGAGCCCAAATGTAGTGCCCAGCACTCTCAGTGCTTACACAGGGGCCTCCCCTGCAACCATGGAGGTAACGTGTTGCACCTTCTGGATCAAAAAAGGTCCAACAGCATGGGAAGAAATCAATGATTAAAGCGTGAAAGTACTGAAGGAAAACTCTGTCAGTGATTTTTAGACTAAGAATGGGTAACAAAAGTCACTTACTTTGTGTACAATACAGGCCAGTCCATCCTGGGGTACATTTGCACTCCCCATCATAGGCACTGCAGTAAGCTCCATTATGGCAGTTGCACGTGTGGATGCAGTTTGGTCCCCAGTGGGAAGGTGGGCAAGCTAAAACAACTCAGAGCAATTAATGAATCTCAAATGACCAAGATCCTTGATACTCATGAATAGAGCTACTTGCATTCACATATGAGCACCACTTTGGTTATCTTTTGTTTTTTTGCTGTTTTCCTTTTAAATACATTTTTGGGGCAGCTTCAATTCTGAGTAAATAGCCACAGATTGTTTTGTTCTTTAACTTAGGAATCATTTTACTCTAAATACAAAAGTGCTGAAAAAGACTGAAGGTGTGGAAGAAAATAGTGATACATACTTGATACTTAGTAACCAGGACACACAAAGCATCTTTCTCTTAGAGAAAAACCATGTAAGAATAGAAAGACAAATAGAATCTTACTAACTGCTTTAAGAAAATGTCATCGTGAATGAATTTGATACTGTGTACTGCCATTACAACAGTGAAATGGTTCCAAAATGCTAGTTACTATTCAGAGACAGCAAAAGATCATCACAGAATCCTAGAATGGTTTGGGTTGGAAGGGACATTAAAGATCATCTAGTTCCACCCCCCCTGCCATGGGCAGGGACACCTTTCACTAGACCAGGTTGCTCAAAGGCCCGTCCAGCCTGGCCTCGAATACTGCCAGGGAGGGAGGGGGCAGCCACAACTTCTCTGGGCAACCCGTTCCTGTGTCTCACCACCCTCACATAAAGATTATGTCTTGTATCTAAGCTAGATCTACTCTCCTTCAGTTTAAAACTATTTCCCCTTGTCCTATCACCACCTTCCCCAATAAAGAGTCCCTCCCCATCTTTTCTGTAGGCCCCTTTTAAGTACTAGAAGGCTGCTATAAGGTCTCCCCAGAGCTGAACAGCCCCAAGTCTCTCATCCTGTCCTCATAGCAGAAGTGCTCCTCTGAATTCGCTCAAGCAGCTCAATGTCCTCCTTATGATGGGGACCCCAGAGCTGTGCTCCAGGTGGGGTCTCAAAAGAGCAGAGTATAGGGGCAGAATCACCTCCCTTGACCTGCTGACCATGGTTCTCTGGATGCAGCCCAGGACATAGTTGGCTTTCTGCACCGCAGACGCACATTACTGGCTCACAGTTAGTTTTCCATCCACTAACACTCCCAAGTTCCTTCTCCGCACATCACCCAGCCCATGTTTGGGCTTGGGATTGCCCTGACCCATGTGCAGGACCTTGCACTTTGCCTTGCTGAGCTTCATGAGGTTTGCACGGCTCCACCTCTCAAGCCTGTCAGCGTCTCTCTGGATGGCATGTCCCTTCCCTGCAGCATGCTGATCACACCACTCAGGTGGGTGTCATCGGCAAACTTGCTGAGGGTGCGCTCAATCCCACCGCCCATATCACCAACAAAGACAATAAACAGTACCAGTCCCCACACCGACCCCTGAGGTACCCCCCTCATCACTGCTTTCCACTTGGACATCAAGCCGTTGACCAACAGCTCCTTGCGTGCAACCATCCAGCCAATCCACCAAGTGGTTCATCCATCAAATCCATTTTCTTCATGTCACAATATCACTAAGTGCAGAGGGCACTGTAAGAATAGCCCCTTTCTATTGATTCGGATTCACATCTTGGGGTCTTTGTTTCTTTTAGTAAAGAGATGCATCATTTAAGAATAGTTTTGTGGAAGTACAGCACAAGTATTTCATAGGAGACAAGACACAGGTCAGACATGGAAGCCTTAGCTCTATTCCTTTGTAAATTTAAAGAGGGCTGATAACTTCATGTTGTTTACTGATTTGTTGTCCAGAGACCTGTCTGAGAGCAATAAGAACTCTTGAATCCTTTAAGTATTTGCATAATGACTCATCTATGTGTGGGCTGTATTTTTGAAAAGCATTACCTTTGCCCAAATTTCACTTCATTAATATGCTGTGTTCTATTGAAATAAAAGTATTGTTTGGTTTTTTGTTGTTTCCACTTCAGTTGTGCCTTATAATAATTTTTATTATAGTTTTGTGTTTGAAATTAGTGGTCAACTAAGAAGGAATGTAAATCACATTCAGAGGAAAGGTCAGAAGCTTCAAAAAGGTCGCTAGTTCCAAAAGAAATTAATGGAATCATTATTTTCCATGTGAACGAAAGGCCTTTATACAAAGCAAATAAACTTCCTCTGTTACAGTCCATGAGCACAGCCTCAATAGACACTTCCATTCATATTGCTGGCCCCATTTTCTTGTTATTGATTCAGTGAGTAAGTCCCTCCTCCTCCTAAATACCCCTCTTCTGCTACGCTCCCAACTACCTACTTATTTTACCATAAAAACAGGGGCCTTTGTTGCTACTGGCTTCCACAGCAATAGGCCCAAGATTTATTTTGGTATCATATTGAGTTGTGCATGCTAATCACTTTGCAGAATTTAGCCAGCAAAGTTTTTTTTCCAAACTGACCAGATGTTACATTGCACTGGTACAGAGCCAGTTAACCTAGACCAGTCAAATCGTAAATTATATAAAGCAATGAGGCATGTTATTAGCAAGTGCACCTCCCTGGAAACCCCAGCAGAGTGTCTTTTGAATTTTGACATATCAGGGTCTGGTGCAGATTCTTTTATTCATAAAAATGGGTTGACTGAAATTTTGGCATGCATGTGTTCCAGACTGTATGGATTTTGGTACCTTACGGAACTGGG
Source organism: Athene cunicularia (assembly GCF_003259725.1). NCBI lineage: Eukaryota > Metazoa > Chordata > Aves > Strigiformes > Strigidae > Athene > Athene cunicularia. The sequence goes on along the minus strand of NW_020799143.1, from coordinate 6,216,104 downwards.
TAAGATTCTGGTGAGAATTTTACTTTATTCATTTATTTATTTATTTCCTGTCATTAGTAATTTGCATAGACCCAGCAAGGCATCTGGAGAATGCCTAACTGTTTAATAAAACTCTGCGGGACACATGCAAATTAGTGCCTAGCCCTCCTCCTTTTTAAGTCAGTAACGAAGTCTTCACTGTGTTTAGCACACCAAGACAGTACTCAGTGAGGTAGAATTACAATAAAAATGGGTATCTGTGAAACATTTATAAAAGGAAGAAAGAGAAATCCATCAGAAAGTTATAAGCACTTAAGAAAGTAATACTGAAAAAGCTCGTAACAAAATGTTCAAACGTTTAACAAAAATGTGGATGGTGTTGCAGCCAGAGCACCAGCTTCTATGAGAGAAAATCTTGTCTTTGTTCTGAGCCTTGCCAGTAGCTCTTTATGGAACTGTAGCAAGACAAAACACCCCGTATTTCAGTGCCTCAGCTCCTTATCTGTAAAATAGTACCTCTGTTATTCATAAGACTGTCCTGAGGATACAGGCCCTGGCACGTTCACAACACTACTGTGATAAGACTAAATAATTACAGACAAGTAGACAACAGATCAAGAACCCTCTCTGCAGTGCAAGATTCATCAACTCACAGACTTTTTCATGTTGGGAGAGACCTCCAGCATCACCTAGTCAAAGGATCTGCAACAATGATAATTTCACAACCTCTTTCAGGCTGGAGACTTCAGAGCTCCTCTGGACAGCTGCTGAGCTTGACCACTTTCACAATAAGGAATTTTTAACTTGTATCTAGTAAAAGTCATCCTTGCTGCAAACTGTGACCACTGCCTCTTGTCTTTTCACAGGGCACTTCTGAAACAAGTCTGATCCAGCTTCTCTACAACTCTTCTTTGGGCCATGGAAGACTGAAAAGTGATTGCTCCTGTGGTATGCTCCAGCCCACTTACTAGAAAAATCATAGTGCAGATGTGTTTCTGATAGTGCCGATGAAATGCAGAAAAGTTTAGGACCTCTTCCTTATATACTGTGAAGTCCTTATTTCTGACTTAGACAATGTTTCTTTAGCAAAAAGTAGAGAATTTAAATAGCCAAACCCTGATTAATTGTTTTAAAAAGAAAGGGAAAAAGCAGGTACTTACGCTGAGAGCAGTCACTACCAATCCAGCCAGGGTAACACTGACAGGATCTATCAATAGGATTACATGTTCCATTATTGGTGCAGGTGCATATTCCAATGCAGTTCTTGCCGAATCTGCCACTGGGACATACTGAGAACAAGTTGTCAGAGTTAGAACTCCTTGGAATCAGAACAAGATTGTATTTTCTTTATTTCAAGAGAAAACAACTGATATTTAGATCAAGAATATCGCTTAGTATAATGTTTAAAAGTAAGGCATTAGAAATTCTGGTAAGCCCATTAGATATACTTGTTATACAAATAATACAAATAAGAATACAGTGGGTTTCATACTTAAGGATCAAACGTTCAAACAGCTTAAACCTGTTTAAGAGTCCTTATTTATAAACTGCACATACTACAACAGAAACTATTGGTTTTATAGTTTCCAAGTGATGGAATTAACATTATTACAGTGCTTGGTCCCTGCATCCCAGAAAAGTCTTTATTCCAACTTGTACCTTCATTACAGAGGGCTCCTGTAAATCCAGGTAAGCAGTCACATAAGCCAGTAATATGGTGGCAGGGACCACTACTGTGTACACACTGGGGGCATGTCTGGCTGCAGCGGTGTCCATAAAACCCAGGAGAACAAACTGGAATCAGAAAGAACGAACTGTCATTGCGTCCTGCACTTTCTATTACAGCCAGGAACTACTCTTCAGTGCACTTGTTCCTGACTTTGAATTAGGTCTGCTTTCTAAATACACAAGAGTTGCAGTGGTGGTTATTATTCACTCAGTTCAATGCTTGACACTCAAGAAAGGAGATTTGGTCATCTTCCTCAAGGGTTTACTATATTCTAGTTAGTAATGACTTAACTGACATTCTATTATTTGTCTGGCCACACTGTACTTTGGCTATGTTTGAAATGCTTATATACTGTATGAATTATATTATACGATACATAGAATAATATATAATTATATAATTTATATCTAATGATGTAATATGTTATGATTATATATTATAAAATTGGCTATACATTATATATCCTCTACAACATGAAAAATGCATATTTTAAAGCATATTTGAAGAAAAGTAATTCAAAAAAATAGAGTGGATAGTTTTATCTGTAGATGAATAGACCTTAACATCTTACGTGTTTCCTAATTTGGAATACAAACAGTCATTATTTCACTGAGAGAAACGTACAAACGTTTTCCAATCATCCTTTCATTTGGGTACCCACTGTACTCATTACGTGGTACAGACAGCTGTGCATCACCTAACTTTTAGAGAAGCTGATACCAGAAATACAGAGTTGTCCACTTAATTCTTATACAAAAGGCACTAGTTTCTTAAAAGAAAAAAAAATGGGAAAAAAGAAAAGGCTGTCACATAAAATTTCCTTCTTTGTTGCTCTAATCCCTTTTGGTGCTTATTTCCTGATAAATTAAAATATTAGGTAAGGCATCAAGAGAAATACCTCCTGCAGAGCAGCAATTAGCACTGACGAAAACTAACTTGGAATCTTTTCAATATTTTAATTTCATTCAAGATTTAGTTGTTTAATTATACACTTGATACAAGTTATGTGGCCAGATCTCTCTAGAGGTGAACTTTTCCAAGTGAAACAGTGCCAAAAGGTCTTCCTGTTTACTGAAAAGGCACTTTCTGACTGGGATCCAAATTATTTGTATGACCTTTTGTCTTCCCAGCCTCCAGACGGTGCCATCAGAGAGGGGCTCTGAGAGCCACTGGACTGGAAGCCTCTTGTCCAGGTTGTAGGCACAGTTCCAAAACACAGCGAACATTTTTATATGTAGCGTGAGTCTGCTGTTGGATTAGCTGATTAACTGTGAGGCTTTAAGAGATTAGATAGTGAGAATAATTACTGCACTTAGTTAGAAATGCTTAAGGAATACTAATGCCACACTAATGTGGTATTTAGCAGTGTCATAGGCAGTCACATTCTTCAGCTTGAAATCTTGCCATTCCTGGACTTCATCCTCTTCTGGTTCTCCTTCTACAGTCTAGTAACCATTTCATTTTAAGCATCTTTTGGAGGACCTAGTAGCATGCCTACAAGGCCTTACTCCACCTGCTTCTTAACCCTGTTCTGGGAGACCTCCTCTGAAAACAGGATTACCCTCCAGGTGCAGAGGACTCACATTTTTCTTCTCGGAACACTTTTCCATCACAGCTTCAACAATTCAAGCTGAAGACAGCTAGACTGCTGGCAAACTGACAAATCTTGGGAAGATGGGTGTTGCGCACACCACCTCATTTTTTTGCCCCCCTGTTTCTGGTATGATGTGTCTCAGTTCATCCGTATCTCTCTTCTTGTGACATTTAAATTTTACAGAGACAAATTCTTCCAATGCAACTGTGGGTACCTACGATAACCTCTACTTACTGTGAGGCCTGATCCCACTGGCCATTCTTTGCTGTTTCAAAGTAAGTGTTTAAAAAAGGCCAATAATTAAGCCAATGATTCCTACCAGATTCAACATGAAGCTAAGATTTCTAGCTTGTGAAACTCAGTCACCTACCAAATATGTATTACAAAATTAATGTGCATCAATTACATTTGGAAATGCTTGCCTTTAGAATGGAATCCTCTACCAAATTTGTTTCTGTGACATCAGGACATCATGGGACAGACAGTGAATAAAAGTGAAGTTGTACCATAACAAGAGGAGCACTACCAGCTGGAAACATTTCTTAATTTCAGATAAGACTTATTTCCATATTTTCATATATTTTGACAAAATTTCCAATCAAGGAGTGCTTCAATAGTACGTCATACTAAAATTAACAAAGCATTATGATATTATATCACATGTATTCCAAGTAAGGGAGGGAGAGACAAAGATTTTAAAGCATTCATTTTGTCCTTACTTCTCTGACAAGTGGTGCCTCTGTATCCTGGTGCACACTCACAGATTCCATCATCTGGAGAGCAGGATGCTCCATTTTTGCAGTAACAGGACAATGAGCAATTTGGACCCCACTGTCCCTCAGCACACACACTGTCACAGTGAATGCCTGCAACCAGAAACAAAACTGTCAGCTTCTGTAAAGAACTCTTATGCATAGTTAGTTTAAACCTTTGGTCCTTAAAGGACTTATTATTAAAACACAGCTCACAAAACCTGCTTATGAAAATATCACCAACAGGAAAATAGAACAAGTTAAACTTGCATCTCTGCTCCTGCCTTCCCCAAGAAGAGTGTATTTTTTTTCTATTCCAATCCTGCCAAGATGTACATAAGGGCTGATCCTGAGTTCTGCAACAAGAGGGCACTTCTACAGATTTACATGGAACACACGAGCTCCGGGGATGCTGCCCCCAAGCTTCCTGCCTGCCAATACTTGAAGGTCTACAAAGATAAATACAAACCTCTCAAGACCATAAAGAGTTCCATAATTTTCGAAGAATTTATATATATAAAAATAAGGTCTTTTGTTCCTTTCACTTTCACCACTGGTATCAATAAAGAAAATTGAAAGTAGAAAGTCATGCAAATGCAGCAAAATAATGACTTTTGCTTCCTCCATAATGACTGTTTCAAAACAGCAAAAGCTTATTTTCATATTTTGTGTCAGAGAAAATGCATGACAAAAAGTATTTGCAGAAACTTTTCCTTCTGAATGTAAAAATCCTTAAGGTCTGACATAATTTAGTGTAAATATGGGGTGCAGGACACAGAATTATTTCTAATTAGTACTGAGCTGATTACTGCTCAGCCTCATACCAAATGGAAAAATTTAGCGCACACAAAGGCTTTCTAAACACACCATGTGAACATTCCAAAATGCTTAGCTGCAACAGTGTTAAGGATGCTGGTCAGTCAGTGCTTTGTCTAACCATTTTTGGCACAAAATTGATTATAAAACGGCCACAACCAGAACCCCTATACATAAATCATAACGCAAACCACTAATTCTAATCATCCAATTATGGGATGTTTTTTTCTTTGCAATGCAGCAACATTTAATGTAACTTTCCTGTTTGTTTTTTCCACTATCTGCTTTTAAAAAGCATGCTGCATGTTAAATGCCAGAGGCACCACTGTGGAACTCAGACCGTATTGTGTCTACAGTACTTTGCATTAACAATTAAGTATTATTGTAGTGCCTCTACTGAATGAAGCCCTTCACTAAGAGAAAAATGGACAGAATCCAACCACAAGCATGTCTTGCTTTGGAAGTATTTCCAGCAAAATATGTCACAGGTTCACTGGCTGCCAGAGTCCTAAAAAAGCAAAAGTCTCACATGTGACAAAAAGAAGTCTTTTAACTTTGAAGAGCAAAATCTACTGTTTGTAATACTGAAAAATCATTACACTGTTTACTGACAGACCAGACTCTGAGGTGATTCCTCAACCCCCACAGCACGTGCCTTCTAAAGCTGCCTATATCCAAAGACTAACTCTAATTAGAGGAAAGGTGAAATTCCAGACTCTCAAATTGTTTGTTTCTCTGCAAGACAATCAACAGATTGAATAATCAAATATGTGGCTCAACAGATTGCACGAACTAATGCCAGCAAGAAAGAAAACACCTGCCCTTCAGAATCCAGATGCTAAGCAGCAGCAGCCCACCTAAAACCCCTAATTGTATAATGATTACTGGTTAATAATGACCTAAAATAAATTGATTTTTAAAAAAGGAAAGGCTTCTTATATCATTACTTTTTCATTTTTGCCTGCATGGGCAATGTCATTCTCCTGTCTTCATATACATTTGAGAGGCAGGGTAGACTTGCTTCCCAGTAGCCTGGGTCAACTTTTTCATTAGCACCCTATTTGTGGTTAAATACTTAACAGAGAGTGTTTTGATTTTGAGAGCTGTTGATGCACATGAGTGGGATGAGATCACAGCTTTGTTTTTTAGAAACCAGACCACTTATTTCAGATGGGTAAGACTGTTCTGCTTGAGGTTTCCGAATTAGAGAACTTGGGTTTGTAAGTCTGTGAAAGCACATGCAGACACATGCAGACCATTTCAGAACTGAGCCTGGCATTCTGTTCACGTGAGTATTATCTGTCATATCATACATAGATTCACGCAGTGAACCCTGCTTTTACTTTTTTGTAAGTAGTGACAATAGTGACAATTGTATACTGAATATATATATATATAAAATATATATACACAATATATACACACAATACACAATAGTGACCATTGTATACTGAACACCACTTTCACAGAGTCTTAATGGGTTTCAGTGGTGTTCAGTATACAATGGTCACTATTATCAAGTCAGAGGTTGCCAAGAGTTACCATAGTGCATTATCTGAGATTATGTAGACCAGTGACATACAATAACACCAGGCTCAATTATATCATCTTGATCTGTGCACAGAGGGTGCTTTATGACAGCATGGTGTCAAAGGGTGATACTGGGCACACTGGGATAGAAAAGACCATGGGCTACATACTGCATATAGCCACGATACTTAAAAGAGGCAGTAACTACCATTAAAGATGAAAAAGTTCCTCCAGAACACATCAGGAAAAATTATGCATTAGGGAAACTGAAAAAATCACCTTTTTATTCCCACTTTCACCCCTTATGAGGAACCAGACAGGTGAAGAATGGTATTCCTCTCCCTAGCAAAGAAACAGTGTATCCTAAATATCACTGAATAATAATTACGACAATATAGCATACTGGAAGAGTGCTGAGTATTACTTCTGTTTCACTATAAAAGAATTCTATTATATCCACTATTGATCACAAGCAAAATCAATTTCACTCTTGAGTCTGTCAAGAATGAATGTACGAAAGCAGAAATACTCATTCATCTAGTGATTTATTGCATCCCCACTTTTAAATCTCACTGCTCACTGTTAGTTGGAGAAATTCACAAGGCATTTAAAAATGGTAAACTGAGTTTCACATCTTATAGCTCTAAAAATCAAATATGTGTATTTTTGAGAAAGAATACGTTAGAAATATTAAAAGGCTTAAAAAGCAAAAACATAATTTTCTACACTGTGATACTTTATATAAAATTTCAGAAAAGAAAGATAAGCTTTTGTAGAAAAGCTAGAAATCAGTGAGGAAAAAGAAATTATTAGAACTTGCAAAGCAAGATTAGAGTCAGCTTTTACAACAATGGTATCAACAGTGTACTAATTTACAATTGTCACAATTTCAAGTGTGTGTTAATCTCTTATGCAATAAAGTTGATTTCGGTAAGTTTTCATGTTGATTTTGATACTGATAAGCATATCTTTGAGGAAATCTTTTTGCCAGAGGTCTGGACAAAGAGCTCTTTGATGGCCTTCTCAAGTTGCTAGGCAATAGCTGAATGGTCATGATAAACTTCAGCTAAGCTGCTCTGAAGAAATGCTCATGCATTTGATGCCCAGTGCTTTATGCTGGGGGCCTCCCATCTAAATCAGCATTCCCCCTGCATTTGTAATTGCATGAATGAAGTAAGTCTTTAGGGATACCAGTGTTTCTGTCCATGCTAGCAGAGTGTTTACATACAGCCTATGCTATATTTTTAAGTTGAGACTCAATGATCCGTCCAAGTCAGATCAACGGAGAGCTAATTTGTTTTAGCATTTATGGGGGGAAAAAATCCACAATCATTTCTTATGATCTTCCCAGGCAAATTTATTATTGGACTAAGTGCTATTTTCCAGCTCCTTATGTTTCCCTCACTCTGATAAAAAGTCATCCAAACTTTAAAAAGAATTACTGTTTTCCATTAAGAATGTGTACTTGCTATACAATTTATCTTCACAATACATGGAACTTTCCAGTATAGTCTCCCAGAATTAAAAAATATTTGGATGTTGGTGTACTTCCCAAGTGTCAGAGCTAGATTTGATACACAGCAGCCTAGACAACAGAAGAATCAAGCCCTCAAAACTTCGGGAAATCTTGGTGTCATTAAAACTAATGATATTTCCACTATGTTCCAAGATCTCACCCTTCATATTTGATAGAAACAAACACTAGGTCACTTCAAGGAAGCTGAGATTTTGATTATGAGAATGGCTTCCTTACTTCTCTGTCAAATGATGGATGAACAGCCCAAAGAAAGGGGAGATAATGCACAGGGAAGAGCTGAAAAACTTCACAGGCACTACTTAGAAGTACCCTCATTGTCTTTGAGGGAAAAGAAGCACCTTGCTCCCTAGCCGAAGATAGAAAGAAGACCAATAAAAGTGTCTCAAATTAAGGAACTAATGAAACGATCAAAGATTTTTCTCTAGAAGTTCAGACTGCTGCTTCTTCACTCAGGCAGCAAGTGAGTTTGTGCCCATCAGTTTTGATAGGAAGCCAGCTACAAAAGCTTGTCAACAAAAAAAGTGCTATATTGGAGTTCAAAGGCAAACATCAGCATCTGCAAATTTTAGTGGAAGAATCACTTTGGAGATATCATCCCCTGTATCTTTCTGAAGGCCATACTATTGCTGCATATTGTTAGCTACTCCAGTAGTGCTGCTCTTTTCATCTACCACATTTTAGGTAGCCACAAGAAAATACTACTTCTCCTTTACTAAGCTTCTTGATAGGTAGAAGATAAATGTACTTAATCTACTGATTTAAAATTCTTCTTCTAAAAGAGTGGTATTTCTTCCACATAAAGATGCACCACAATGCACAGGCAATAGAGACATAGACAGTTATCAGATGCAACATAGGCTAAACCTCTTAGTGAAGAATCCATCTCCCTAAGTTTGGATAGTAAATTCGGTGTTTATCATGACACAGTGCCCACATATGATTTCACTTTGCAGCACACTGAATATTCATGACATTGGGACCTTGTGCTTTAGGAGCCCTGGGGTAATCAGCCAAGGTAGAGAGATGCCCATGCTCTTGCAAGAGGTTCTCTGCTTGGGTGCATCAGGGTACCAGCACCATGCACGCTGTTCCAGCAGCAGCTTGTTTCTCAGTCTTAACGTGAGGGAGACCCAGGACAGTACTCTTTTATGTCTTTTTTTACTATGTAGGAGGGGAAAAAAATGCACACACACATTAAAAGCTAAGGAGCAAGGAAGAGTTCTAGTTTGTGCTTCCCAGGGGACATGGTTATTTGCATCCAGTGGGGCAGATGTCAGTTGACAGTCCTCCCTGTTACAATTCAGCAACAAATGTGCCTCTTAGAAATAACATCAGAAGCCCATGGAAAGACACAGCACTTCCTCACAGAAACAACACATCTGGTGATGGGCAATCTGACTAGCATCAACAAGTGCCCGGCACAGCAAAAAGTCACCAACCCCCTATCTGCTGTAGCATATGGATGAATACTGTGCACGCTGGTAAAATGTAGGCTGATATTACTGCATCTGTCTTTTCCATAAACCAACACTATTGTTTTGGTACAGATAGCAGACTAGTGGTATTTCATAATCCCTGTCACTGCATAACTTTTACATTGATTTTTAAAATAACTAATCTCATATCAGTATGACATGACATTTCTTCAAAAACAGAAAGGTCCAGCAAAACTGCACCCAAGAAAGCAGAAAGTGTTATCAGTAACACCCACATTACTGTAATACAGTAATAAATTGTTTGGAGGAAAACCTTTTCCCTTTTTTACAATGCTTTAATGTGAAATCTCAGTTTGCAAGAATATGAATTCTCTAATCTTTGAGATGATTTGGAAAAACTGTATTTTGACACCTGCTTGCAGAACAGATAAGATTAAGGCATGAAATGAACAGTTACAGTGGTGCTTGCCGGACTGTGGTCATTGGGAGAAGAGGTAGCGGTAGCTTGTTGATGGAAGTTAACTTCAAGTTTTGGTATAAACTATTAGGAGAATTACTTATCATAACCTAATGGGGGAGTACATATTCTTCACCTTTCTTCTGATTTCTATTTTAATGGTTCTTACTCTTCCTCTATCTAGCTATTGCGTTCCATCCAAATGAAAAGTTATTTATAAGATAGAGTGAAAATGTCAAGGGACGAGAGCATTCAGGGCAAACATCATCCTCTGTGTGGGAGGATATTTCTCATTTGTGCCATCCTGTCATGTGGCTCCTGGAACGTGATGGAATGGTCAGATTGCCAGGAAAAAAACATTACCTTTAACTCTTGCTTTTCTAATCAGAACTAAACAGCTGTATAGGGAGTACTTGGTGTAAACTACAAAGATGGTAGGATTTCTAACAGGAGTCCTATAAACAAAGCCACTTGTCTGGTGAAAAATCTAAGTATCCTCCTAGGCAACAGAACCTAAATTAAAAACAGAAATCCTGAATTAAAACAGAATCTAATTAAAACCAAATTTAATAGTTTCTTGAGTCTTCATGACAATTCAAGAGTCTGCACTTAACACTTTTGTTCATAACTAGGACCTAAGAAGCAAAATATGACACATTGGGCATGTTCAAAAATAAAGGAAATCTACTTTAAAAAGTGAACCATACAGCATCTTGTTGACCCAATGCTCAGCTACAGCTGTATCTTGAGAATAAAGTAAAGGAGAGTATGTTGGCTAGGCTGCCTTACACAACAGTAGTACTTGTGCCCACTTCAGCAGCTTGGAGCTCTCTCACTACCCATGGGAGCATGCCCCATACCACGCCAGTGAACCCCTCCTTCCCCGAGCAGCATGTTTCCTTTTCCCCAGCATTATGGTAAAACTGTGTCATTCAGTAAAGGAAAAGTCTTCCACCCTGCATTTATTTCTGCAAAGTTATATAAACTATTCCCTCTGATGAAATTCCCTCCGGAAATTGTAGACAACTGCTCTGTTCACCAGGCTGAGAAAAAAACTACGTTTAAAATATTTTTTTCATAAACTTTGTCTCATTTTGGTGGCATCAAAACATTTGGGGAAGTTCAGCTTGGATTCATTGATTTATTCGTGTTGAAAAAGAAAAAAGACTCACAAGTTTGTATTTTTAAGCTTCTTCAAATGTTTTAATTTTTTAACACTACCCTCCAAATGGTTTTTAAACAACTAAATCATTTATTTGGGTTAGATAAACAGACTGATCCAAAATAATTTTCTCCCTTTGGTTTGTTTTTTTTGGGGTTCTTTTTTTTTGGTTGGGTTTTTTTTTGGTGGGTAATATTAACCACCAAAAACTATTAAATCTGATGGTTACTTTAACAAAAAATCTAAGCTGTTCTAACATAATTTGTTGCATTTGAGAACCTTCCTATATTTTCACAAATCTTCCATCTGCTCCTCCACCTATTAAGCACACAAATATGTATTCTCCTTAATCCTACCACCTAATGCTATATCTGCAATGTAACATTACAGGACAACTATTTAAGAACCTGTTTCTAAAGTATTCTCTCCATTTTTTTAAATCATTCTAAATATAAGTATCTACACAACCGCCAGATTCTTTATGGGTATTGCTCTGACATGTGAAGTGTGGGAGGAGGATTCTTCCAGACACGGAGTATAAAGCAAACTATGCCATTTATGTCATACCGTGTGTCTAGACATCACCAACATGTTGAAACTAGTCTGTTAACACACTCTGTTGTGATAACATCCTCCAGGGATGGATACACAATTTTATCTATAATCACACATGAAGCTTCTTTCTGGTGAAACTTTTTGTTTTCTAAATACAAAGACAAAGTAAGATTTCACTGAAGGCAAAAATATCCTTTTCAATACCAGGGTTCAGGCACAGTCAAGGTTTGTGCTGTGCTTGAAGCTTTGCCACACTCCAGGTTAGTTATATCACAGTGACTAGATAATTTTTACAACCTGTTATAAAAAGTTGCTAGATTTGTAATATGGCCTTTCGAAACTACTTATTTTAATCTAGATTCATTCTTTTGGTCTCTGATGATTTACCTCTGTTTTAGAAAACTCGTATTTTGAGCACTACATCTGGAACTTGCAAACTCCCTACACCAGGTTGCTGCATTGTTCACATATTTTTAATGTGGGTATTTTTTGTGTAGTACATTTATCAATTTAAGAAATTGTATTTTGAGCAGATCCAAATACAAGTTTGAGAAAGTGTCCAAACACAGACCACACACACACACACACACACACACAATTCCCTGAAATTTCGCCCCCCTCGCCACACATACACAAAATTCACTAAAACTACCTGAAGAGTCAAAGGCCATTATCATAAAATAAACACAAAACTGAAGTAGTGTCTCACAAAATAGATGGCCTAATGCTAACAGTATTTTTTCAAAAGTCACTCAAACAACTTTTATTATTTTTGCACTCTTGTGGTAGTCATTTCCCAGAGGAATCTGAGTGGCTGATGGTAAGTCATACTGCAGCTTGTGGGAAGAGAATAAAACCAACAAACTCCTGGCTCAGTGAGGTGAGCGCTGGCTCTGGAAGCCTTTCTTTTACACTGTTGTCAACGGGGATACCCAACAGTGAGACAGGCCATCTCAAAGGCAGAAACTTGATACACAGACAAATTGCACAAATATTAATGGGTCCGGTGTTTCAAAGCAATCAGGAGCCCTTCCTGCCCACATCTGTAACCCCTACAGATTTCCACTTCCTACCCTATAAGTATAAAAGTCACGTTCACCTGAACAGAAAGTAGAAAAAGCACCAGATAACCTGTTATCAGCTGCAACTAACCAACCTGAACTGCAGACACAGAATATTATGTACTTTGAACAAAATGCCTGTGATCCATCTACAGAGCTAGGGTAAAAAAAAGCATATAAAAATCAGTTTGGGAAAAAACTCAGTAAAGACTCTATCTGAGGAAGTCATAAGCTCTACTTTAACTTTTGTGAGCACAATGATTTGCTAAACCAGTCATGTAAATGACTTGTTGCAGATTTCTCACCTTCACCTACTATGTTTGGAAACACCAGAAAAAAAAGATGTATCATGAACCTGCAAGTCAATTAGGAAAAATAGTAACTTACAAATGACTGAGTAGATAATAAATAATACTAGGTTATATCTGAAATCACAAAAAACACCTCCTTTTTTTTACAGCAGAAACATTTTTTTATTCATTTAAGGTGTGTTTTTCATGTTGACTTCTCACTACGAAATGGAAGGAGTCTATACTGGATGGGTGACATGAAATCTGACCCTTGCAACACGACTGTATCACAGTGAGACAGGAAGTCCAGAATACTGCATGAGGGGCAAACTTACAGTGACAGTTAATCCTTACTGAAGATGGAAGACTTTCTTCCCAACACTTACAGCTTAGAAATCTACATGAGAACTAAGACTACCTCCTAGAGATAAAGGGAACATTTCATGATAGCTTGCTTTTCTCCATAGTTTCATCATCTTTTAAAAAAAATCTTGCTTTCCACAAACAAAAGAGTGCAACAACAGCATCAAACACAAATTTTAATGAATAATTAAATATATATAGTTCTTAAAACCACGATGAAAGTGCTGGAGAGACATTGTTTAAAAAGTGCAACAATTTTCGTATAGAACAAAGTATGCAGACATAGGTAATTTTTCCAAAACTTCGAGAAACTCAAATGGCAGCACAACTTCTGCACAATTTATCCTCTTTTCAGCTGCTTGAGAAAAGCCTTCTGAGTTCCTGCATGTGATGCTTTACCTACCAAAGCTGCCAGCAAAGCTTTGAATATTTAGTTATTCACCACTTTCATAAAGAATCATACTGTGAAGGTACTCTCATTTTAAAATTTCCCCTTCTATTCCCAGTTTTCTGTGAATCCCATGCTCAGCGAAGTTTCCACACCTGTGAATCACAGAGGAGACACAGCAGCCACAGAACTGGCCCTTTCTCCTTCCAAACCCACATATTCCTCCTCTACCCACAAAACCAAAAGGCAAGACCAAGTCCCACCATAGCAAAAACTCTTCACTGTCCTTCATGACAGTCTGTTTTGTACCTGACCATCCCGGTAGACAGCGACAGTAACCTGTGGTGGGATGACAACCATCTGCATGGCTGCAGTCACAGCGCTCAGCACAATCCATACCATAAGTGCCGTCCTGTGGCAACAAAAAAAAACAACCCAGAGATGATGACAACTGAGAATTAGCAAAGAATAAGTTCTGGTCAGTCCTGCCTCAAAAAGCAACCACATATCTCCCCTGAATCCATAATCTGCTTCCTTAATATAAAATGCTTCTGGCTTTTGGAACATTTTAGCATCCTACATTTTAATTCTTCCACTGCAGTGGGGAGACAAAGAATTAATTACATTCTCTTGAAAAATGGGAGCTAGAGACAGTGATTCAGAACACAGTAACCTACACTATCAGAAGCTGCAATGAAAGCTTTCTTGTACTGTCCCTCTAATTTCCCTTACAACTGAGCTCCTACTCCAGGACCTGGGAGTTCCTTGATGGGAAAGCAATTCAGCCCCCTTTCTGTCTCGGTTCAGGTGATTCTTTACAGTTGCATCAAACCAACAACCTGATATGTAGATAGCATTGCAATAGCGAAGAAAAGAAAGTGGAGCAGAAAAGTTGAGCAGAGTTGTTTATTAAAAAAATTAAGTTTGTTAAAAATGTCCCAGAAAATTTAAGTCCATCATTGGAAAAGATGGACTCTGGGAAAACCATTTTTTCATTAATTTTTTTTTTTTTTGTATGAAAGGTAATTGAAACCAAACATAATAAAACCAAATGTATAAAAAACAAATCAGTTTTGAATTTTACCATTTAAAAAATTTTGGAATTATATATTTTTATAGCTTCCCCAAACTACAGATTACAAAGTGGAACAGAACTGATGAGAAGCATGCCTTTGTCAACACAATGATTTCTTACTTTGCATTTCTCAAAGTCTCGGAGACAGGGGAAGTCAGAGCCCCAACAAAAAAGCAAAAGCCTGTCATGGGACCAGGTAGTAAGAGTGCCTTCTCCTGTCTGACTGAGGAGGAAAGTTCGTTCTTCATTCATAGTGTACCATAGACATAATTTAATTAAATTATGTTGTCTGATGTGGAATATATTTTTGGTACATTTTTTCTCTCCTCATTTTCACTTAAATAAGTTTAACGGAAGCAGTTTGGATAGCATCAAATGCTATCCACAGTGAAAAATTTCATTCTGTGTTTTTCAACAAATTCTAAAGGAGCTGGTGAAAGGTTTGTGGTCCAGTTTTAAAGTGGGAAAGCAAAAAAAGTGTGCATCTTCATTTTCTGTAGTCACTTTTTGTGTACGTTTTTTGTGCTGCACAGGAGAGTTTTTCCAGAACTGTTAGTGCACATCCCTGGTCTTGAACTCAGTTGTATATGGGCTACCAGGTGCAGTGCTCCTTAGGGATTTATCCCCATGAATTCAGAAGAATGACACACGTCCCCCTGACCAGCATTATCCTACAGCACAAAATTCAGTGAAATTATTAAACTACCTGGCAAGGGAGTTCACATTTTTCTCCTCTCCAGCCCGGGGCACAGGTACAGGTTCCATCCAGAGCACTGCAAGCCCCTCCGTTAAGACACTGGCAAGTTAAGTTACAGCCAAGTCCCCAGGTACCACTGGGACAATTTACTGAGCAATCTACACCATGCCAACCTACCAAAAATAAGAATTAAAGTGACAAATTAATCAAGCATGTTTCCCTCTGCCTACCATGTGGCATCTCTCAAAAAGGTACGATACCAGGGTAACATTAAACGAAGGCTAGTATCAGCAGTTTCAGCTGAGAACTTGCCCAGGTTTGAACAAAGGTGCTCAAGGGCACCTTGTAACATCTGGGCCCAGCACACATTTTCAGATGGGTGCCATCATACAAAAGTTTTTGATGGGAGACCTGAAATGAAAACAGAGACACACCTTGACATTTCACTGAGAAACACTGGATTGTACTGAAAGTTTTAAGGCATAGCCTGAAAAAAATTAGAAATGTTTTCTCTAGACTTAAGCTGCTGCTTTCATAATTTCTCCACCAGTGTTCAATACAGACAGTTCTGCAATATGGTTTTAACAAAAATCTTAGACACAAAAAAAAAGAGAAAACATAAAAGTAGTGCATAAGTTGGATTTCTCCAAGGATACACACAAGACCTTTTAGATGATTTCTGTACTTCTCTCCAAATACAAAACAGAATGTAATGGAAAATTATTCTGAAATGCAGCATTCAGCACTGATTATGCCTGAGAGCAATGATTCGCAGACTGCACACTGGATGGATAGAAAAGTAAATAGATTTTTTAAAATGTGATCATCTACTGAATACAAGAGAAACAGCATGAGCCAGTCATATGTTATCATCAGCAATGACATAAGCCAAGTTTCTAATTCTGTATCTTGTTTACAGTAAGCAAAGGGAACAATAATTTTGCACTGAGCCTAATCAATAGACTGTGCAAAACACATGTATTGAAATGAAGTTACCTCGTGCCCTGGATTGATAACCTCGAATGTAGGGGTCATTTAGGAAAAAAAAGCTATATTGTACTAGCTAGAAAATTAAGACACTTTCTCTCAGGTGTCTTTCCAGGATTTATAGATTTCCTTAATTTATGAGACAAGTTTAGTTTAATTTCACCATTTATTGTCCTTTTTCATGACAGTATGAATAAAACTGCATGATGCACAATAAGATAGGATTTATGCATGGCTCAAGGAACAGTTTTTCTCCTCAAAACCTAGCTACTTAGCAGTAGCTACTTAGCTGCTTTAGCAGAGTTAAATCAGCCCCACTGTTTGTGGCAAGACTAGGAGCTGGAAACTCTCCACATTTGCTACATGACCAATTTAATTGTATCAGTTCCTATTAAATTTAGTTGCTATTGGTCTAGGTAACTCTAACACTTGTCCCCCATTCTCAACCTTTGTGTATTTTTAGAAAAACATTTTTAGATGGGGGAGTCTGCAATGTAGGCTGGGCACAGGATTTGCCTGGGAGCGTTCAACAGCCTGCCTTTCTCTTCCCAGCAATCCAGCATCACAGCTGAGGGATGCTGGACTTTAAATCCTTCCTCACAGCAGAATTGAAAAAGAGAACAGGTGTATAGCAAGAGTGGATCTTTAAGTGGAGTATAGTAGCATATTTTGGGTTGAACAGGAACCCACATGGACCTGTAGACCTTTATATGGGAAAAGATATCTGCAGAATCAGTGCTGGAGGATGTCTGAGATATCTCTGTTCCAGCCAAAGGCATATGCTACTGGGAGATGGAGAGGTGGGCAGGCACATACAGTTTTCTGTAAAGATACACTGACCATCAAAATTTCTGTTGGAAGGAGAGAGCCAGGCACAGTGGTCGAGGAGCGTGAATCCACTCACACTAATACTGTGAGCTTCAGAAAGTTTCTTGTGGAAGCAGGGACCAGTAGAGCGCACAGTTTGGAAGGGTTTTAGTCAAGGATTTGTCAGAGAATTGCTGAGGAAAAGATCATTGGAATAGAAAAAATTGGCAGTAAACATCAAGATCAATTCTAAACTGTCAGGAAGAAGGCTGTGTCTCTGTGGTGCTGAGAGGGGCAAGGGTGGCAGCCAGAGGTGGTGCTCAGCCAGTCTGAGGGGAAAAAGGGACTAGGAAGGCTGACATTGGATAAATGGCGTATCAGTAGGTCTCCTTAGCAGACCACAGCACTGCCACAAGAAACAAGTGGTGGCCCATCTCAAGGTAAACATTAGTAATTCACCCAGCCACCGTTTTCTCAAACTCTTTTGAGGAAGCATGAACACAAGGTTCGCGCATCCTTCTCCAAGCAGATATTTTCCTAGTTTTCACCTTCCAGAGCAGCAGAAACATAGTCTCAAGCAATAAAGCCTTTAAGGTGCTCTGCTTTTTATTATGTTTCTTTCTTCTCCACTTCAAAAACTCAGTTTCATTTCACTTACAAAAAGAAATTACAGAAGAGACACTTACCTGCTTTGCAGGCACAAGAACCATCTACTGGTGAACAGATAGCTTCATTTTTGCAATTGCACACAGACGAACAGTTTACTCCGTATGTCCCCGGAAGACAAGGGGTACCACAAGCAGCACCCTGAATTAATACAAAAATAGAATCTAAATAATATTTGAGGAGCTTCAGACAACATAACTTATAAATAACCTGGACTGACTCCAGTGCTACAAAAGGCAGAAAACATACAACCCAAGACTGTCTTAGGCCGTCACTAAGTTATCCTGAATTTAAGGGAGAGACACTATTTTCACTAATAAAGAGCCCTCTTTGAAACCAAAACACAGTAAGACAGCAGTTCAATGGAAAATAACGTGGGTATGAAAATATTTTTAGGAATTAATCTGGCTGAAGCTTTCACGGTTATTTTTCTTAGAAGACCAGTCATACTGTAAAATGTTTTCTATGTTAGATTAGCATCCAATATACAGGTACCAGAAATCATGTGTAAAAGCTGCAGAATAATCTGTCCTGAACTGTAAAAACAAATGCCTTTTCCAGAGTTTTTTCTGGATGGAGCATGAGGAATTGGTGCAATAAGATAATGACTGAAACCTATCATTCCTCCCTTACACCCACACCTCAATAGCCCACCCTTATTCTTATAATGTCTTATAAAGCAACTAACCTTTCTTAAAATGACTTAATTTCAGTACTGAGAACCAATCACAAATTTTGCCTTTTCAGGTTCTTATCTTATAATACATCCAGTGGTCCCAAAATATGCTTATATCTCTTTTACTATGGAGAAGAAAGGACTCTCTGTCATCCTAAAGAATTTGGCACTTAACTAAAGGCAGTGGAGTTGAAAATGGACTGTGAAAGTGAGACTTATTTACCTTAAATCCAGGGGCACAGGTGCATTTTCCAGTCACACTATCACAGTCAGCACCATTTTGGCAGCTGCAGATCTGCTGACATGACTTGCCGTAGAATCCCGGAGAACATGTCTCATTGCAGTAGAGTCCAGACCAGCCGGGCTTGCAGGAGCATTCCCCAGACATAGGGTGACAGCTGCCAGGAGGGTATTAAAGGACAAAATAATTCAGGACTAAATGGGACATCAATTCCCACCCACCCCACCCCCCCCCGAGAACAAAATGCTGTTATAGATAGGTTGTGTAAAGGATCTTGCATGCTATGCTTAGAGATGGTTTTACTTCCCAAACCACAAAGCAAAGGGTTCTTTATATGTATATATAAATGCATGCCAATTAAGATAAGGAATGTAACATCATACAACATATAGACATTTTCGGAGGACATGGAAAGAAAAGAAGAGGTATCATTTTTCTGTTGCTGGCTGAAAACAAACCTATCTGAAACACAGTTTTTAACATAAAATAGATACACATGGTTACCAATATTAAGGTGATGAAACCATTAAATTCCCCAAAATGTACTGTTAGGTTTCCACTCCAAATATAATAGCATCATTTTCATGGCACTGCCCAAACTCAGAAGCATATTGTCTGAGAAACATGGTGTTTTGGTAAAATAGCATGGCATCCAACACAAAATAATAACACAGCACCCAATGAGTAGCAATCACACTCCTTTCTTTAAATCTTTGGTTGAAAAGAAGATAACTGGCATCTTTCTGGGAACGACACAAAATCATTTGCATTGAGCTGAAGTCAGATATACCATCAGAGTAGTGACCTTTTGGCTTGTGTTGGCCATACCTGGTGGCATACCAGACCAGCTGTCCCTACCTGGAACAGCAGTTTCCTTGAAAGGCCAGTCAGACAGCTGTTGCCTGATAACAAATGGACATCACCTGCTGTTCAAAGATACATGTGCTGAAAAAGTGGACACAATGGGGTACTCTGTAGCACTCTGGCAGACAAAGCACTTGCTTAATTCTCACCAAAGGAAAGCCTTAATATCTAAATCCCATATATTTACAATGGGAAGACTGTTTAAAGATACATGTCCACCACTGATTGAAGTGAAATTCATTTAAGTGTGCTGGGAAAATAATGCCTTTGTCTAGATGCATTAAATGACTCATGTCAAGAGCCTGACTTTGCAAGATTTTCTGACTCCTTGTGGGGGGGTGTTATTGAAACTGACTATTTTTCTGACTGCTTCAAAGTTTGAAAAAGTTCCTACTGCACTTTTAGATGCTATAAGTAACAACAATATTCTTTGAAAAAGCTGCAACATAAAAAGGGAATGCCATTTTAGTTGCAACTGCTCTTGGACTCAAGGACTACTCTTGTCAAACTAAGAGTCATATTGCTGAATACAACCAACTGACAAAATACTGCCAACCAAGGAAAGTATGAATTATAAAGGTTGGATTCTGCTTTCTATATATTATTGCAAAAACTATGACATCATAAGAATTTGGGGGTCTTAAAGATACTAAAATCTCTTTGACAGTATTAAGCTGGTTTAATAAAGTGAGAAGAAAGGTCCTTCCAACTAAACGATATGTGCAGAAATGGTTCAAAAGTCATGGTGTTCATAGTCAATAGTCATGGTTATTTGTTCAGTTATAAGTGTACCTGCCATGAAATAAGTAAAATGGAACTATTCCCATATAAAATACAGGCAGAATTACAAAAAACACATAATGCAGCAAGATAATCAGATTTGTCCCCCACCTAATACCTCGTAGGCACCCAGTGGCATTTTGGACTCAATTACCATGTTTTTTATCAGTGGAAGAATACAGGGTAGGGAATACGAAAAGATTTTCAATCGACAACTGAACAGTCATTGGGATATGAATTAGAATATATTTATAACATAAAATTAGTACCACTGTCATTTTAAGACATAAATCCCAGTGTTGTTTGTTACTGTTTTTTTTTCCTTTCAAGAGAGAGGGGTATGAAGCAGAGGCATTGATATTCTGTGCCTCCCAGTGAGTGTTACTAAGGCGTTCTTGCACATATATTGATTGACATCAAAATTACTATTCTGCAATTTGTAACGAGACGTAGGAAGTTGGACCACTTCTGAAGCTTTTTGATGGTTTCTCATGCAGTTATCTTAATTGGCAGTAAGATTTATATATTAAGATAGGGAAATGAAGAGATGTTGATGTTTCCAGTATCCGATTTTATTCCTGGTCTTTTGTTCACACTTTTTGGAAGTACAACCCTACTCTGTACAGAGACAAAAAAAAAATACTTGTGGGCAGTTGATGTTATCAATTTGAAGGACTTAATGTTTTTCATGTGATTTATAAAGGTGCTTCACTATTACAATACACAACTAAATTCTGTAGCACCCTATGTAACATAAAATTTCCACAAAATCTCTTGCACATGTACATACAAGTCTGTTAGAAAAAACCAAAATCGCAAAATGCCCTAATCATGACTTTAGAAACACACCCAGACTATATGAACTAAGCATTTACCACAGCATGAAATTCCACTCAACCCTATATATGTATCTCAGAAAAAGCACAAGGCAAAAGAAACGTCATGAATATACCTCTAATTCCAGCCTGAACTATACCAAATTAATTGGTGATACACAATGATGATCTTACCTACAGGTGTGAAGCAGTGGTAGATCACCAGAAAGAGCTTACAAGAAAAAAAAAACAAAACAGGGACATCTCAAATTTAGGCTGGAGATCAACCTGAAACCAGTGCATATGCTGTAACACAGGTGTAACAAACATCCTTTGAGCTGAATACGCAGCTAGTCTGCCCTTTTTACATCTTCTGAATGATCATCAGGTGTCACTTGAGTAAAGTCATGACAAAACCCAGTCTAAAAAACAAAGTGACAATGCTGACGAAGGCAGATCTTTTTCGCTCATTCCTGCAAAGTGGATTTTCAGAATGAGACTTTCTGCAAGCCCCACAAACTCTGGATGGCAGGGACACATGGATCTGCTCATACCAGCTCACAGCACTGCTGATGTACATACTGGACATACTATAGATAAAATTCCTAGGAAGCGTGTTTTATGTGGTCTTAGTCTCAGCCAGCTAGCACTCACTCTGTGGTGGGGTTTTTTTGCTATCAAGTAAGAAGGGAAAAATAGTGTCATCTAGTCACAGATGACAGAGGTCTGTGTCTGATTTGCACTCTGGCTCAAATCTTTTCATATATATCAAAAGATGCAATAGAGGAGAACCATTTGTGAAAAAGCTCTTGGCACAAGAGAGTTGTTACCTACTGCTGTCCTCTGAGCCTCTCAAAAAGAACAAAATGTCACAAGGGTATCTATATCTAACCCTTCTGAAGCATTTAATAAAAGCTGCTGATACAACTAAGAACGCCTTTCATCTCCAGGAGGTGCCATAAAGCAACAGCACTTACAAAATCCCTGTATATCAGCTTACCCAAAATGCAAATTATGAATTATTGCCAAAACTAATTTGATGCAATTTCCTCAATCACAAAACAGTAATAGAAATACATATATCTTTTTGAACTCTAGGGTATCATAATGATTTTGTATTTTTAAATATTTGAAGAAAATGGCTAGATGCATACTTGTATACTGCAACTTATGGACACATATTTTTACAGCAGTATTTTTTGGTGTTAAGTATTTTTTAAACCAAATTTTAGTTCATTTCCATCTCTATGAATACTAAACACATAAGAAATAACCTAGGGCTCTAAGTCCAACAGCTCCTCTTTGAGGATATCTAAACTACTGGTCATATCCAGATGAAAAAAGTTTTTATGATACAGTAAGTCCTAACAGAATCCTAGGCCTACAGACACATGAAGTGTATTTGAAGAAGGAAATGTATGCCCTTTTTTGTGCCCTGGGATTACTGGTCGTTACATTGCTGCTAAATGGGTTAGGGCTATGAAGAAGATCCTTTGGCTACAGGCAGCCCAAACAGTACTTGTGATAGGCAAGTAAAGGATGAGGATATTCTCTGATGTGCTTAAAAAGTTGTCTCCTGGCTAACCGATGTTTAGTGATAGATGAAGACAGCCAGACAGAACTGTGATTCTCGAAAGATTTTCAGAAGCGTAAAGTGTCCGCAGGGAGCTTTGTCTTCTACACCACTACACCACTACTCAGATGCTCTTTGATTTCTGTTATTTGGTGGTCTTAATCACCTTCTGACCCAGGGGCAAGGAACCTATATGGAAAATATACTTCTGTAGTCATGAAAATCTTTGTTTTCCTCACAGATCTTTCTGCCTTTGCAAATATGCTCCCACACCTACGAGACTGTTAAAAGTTTGTCATACAGAGAGGAAAATGTTCAAAAAAAGACCAGCCGTATGCTGCTGTTTACATGTGAACATTTGTGATCTGATTTGACCACAAGCTGTCTTCCAGCAGTATAAATGAAGCAACAGCTGTGTTGAACATGAATCAGAAGTAATCCCTGTAATATCAGAAATACTATACACTGTAATGCGTTCCTGTCAAAAAAGGCTGCCGCAACAGTCTGCAGACAAATTTTTCAGGAAAGTCATAATTCATAATACAATAGTATTTGCTCTACTAGAATAATTTGAGACAGATAGGTCAGCATTATTGTGCCATTTATTCTTGAATGCATTGCGCAAAGAATGAATTGCTTGATTTTATGTCAAAAACTTTGCATTTTTTCAAAAGACATTTCAAGTAAATGGCATAAACAGAAGTGCAAGCAGACAACTGTAAAAGCATATAAATGGAAAGGGAAAATAATTCAGTTTGCTGTCACACGGTTTGTCAATGGAAATTATGTTGAACAACTCAGATAATCCACAAAGTAATTTTTCACAGAGGCCTAACAATAGGTATTTCCATATATGTGCTTGAGTACTTTAACATCACTGCTAAATTCTGACTAAAGCCTTTTGTTTTATCTACACGAAAAAGTGCATCTTACATACAACATATAGCAGCATTCTACTCAACAGTCAATACTTTCTGCAAATTTCTTTCACAGCTATTTTCAACAGCAAACATTTAGATTATGCTCACAAACCTTACCTAAGGTACTGTGATTAGTAATGCAATTAAGTGTAAGTGAATGTGTAAGTGAATGCGCAATGACCAGAGTATTTCATCAGAAGAACTGTGTTTTGTAACAAGAGAAAGCTGTCCAGAATTGTTCTATAAATACATTGGCTTGCCTCAACTGACATCTGACATTCCTCCCTCACATCTGAAAGTTTATCTCCAAATAGCTAGTTTTAGATTTTCATAACAACATGCTGAAACACTGCAAAAGACACACAAAACTCAAAAAATAGGATTCATTACCACCTGAATAAGGGGACATGGTAAAAGGTAAACCGATTGGAATCTACTTTCACTTGATTCCCAGGGATCAGATTTTACTTGCTTTCTAGAAAAATCATTTAAATGACAAAAAAAAAATCTAGATTTACAATTGGTAAGGCTTCAGAAATTTTCCTATTTCTCAATACAGTTCTCATCTACAGTATACCAGAACATGCGAGGGATGTGTGATGTATACTGCTGTATATGCTGAACAATATAATGATTTATTCATGTGGTAAATACAGAGGAAGGTCACACTTTATCTTAACATTTAATTCACAGTCAGAAACCAAATACAGTGGTGAACATGAAGATCAAATATAGTTGCGAGCACTAAAATTCAGAATCTCTTTTAGGCTGGTATTTTCAGGTTACACAACACCAAATACCCTTACAAGTCTTTATCTTCTTCAGTTTGCATGAAAGTACTAGAAAAATCAGGAAATATTTATTATTAGATTATATTCCGATTTCTATGTTCTATACAGAAAAAGAAAACAGGCCAAAGGGTGTAAAGCCTACCTCCAGGTATTGGGCATGTGGCAGGGACACTTTTTATCACACTTGAGACCATAAATTCCCTCAGGGCAAAGCCTTGTTTCACAGTGCTCTCCAGTGTATCCTGGTTCACAGAGACAGGCACCACTAATATGGTAACATTTCCCCCTATTCATACACTTGCAGGTCTCAGCACACTGCACTCCATAAGTTCCCACTGGACATTCATCTTGGCATCTGTGAGAAAAACAAACAAAAAATAGTTTTATTTCCCATAAACTAAAGATTTTGGACATTTAAGGGAAATATGGTTTATGAGGACTCTCTTACACTGGTCTAAAATGCCCCTTAAGTAGAGCAGAAATTTATATAACTTTATATTTAAAAGGGCCTGTCTCTCTGGTTACTTTTGCTGCTCAGCTGGACAGGCTTAGAAACATTGGCTCTGAAAATTCCTTTGGAAAACGTGTCCCTTCTCTCCAGCAAAAGAGTCAACATACATACACAGACCCTTGCACTTCACATTCAGGAACCAGAACAAAACTGAACACTCTTAAATCAGACCTGTAGTATGAAGGAATAAATTTTCCAAGTATTTTGTTTCAAAAGCCATCCATCTGTAACTTTGTAAAGTGATCTAGATTCCACACTTAGCAACAGTGTGGATAGCCAGCAGACACCCATGCCTCTGCAGAGGCTCATGTCAGGAAGTTCCCTGGCAATCACGCTCAGCAGACTCTGACAAGAATACTTTCAAACTGTGTTTCCAAACATGTGATGTTTCCAGAATACCCTTCTTTTCAGAACTTTGTTATAAGCCTATTTTTTTGTTGATTTTTGTCTTCAAAATTTTATAGAATCACATGGAAAAATCTTCAGGAACTTAAACCCGTTCTTCTCATCTGACTTTTCTAATAGATTAAAGTGAAAATTAGAAAGACTTGACTTTAACCCATACAGGAGAGTAGCAATGATTTTTGTTGCTCCCTAAGGAAATATAACTTAATAAAGACACTTCTTCACCAAACTTTTCCTCTTTCATTCACAGAGCTTTTAGAAGATAGCTACTTTACGCAACAGCCTTATTTCCCTCGTTTTACATCTGAAAGATGTTATTTAACCTAAAGATCAGACTGTATGTTTAGCTGTCCAGCCTGACTACTAAAAGACAACTTCCAGTATCCTGCTTCTAAAACTTGCAACTCATTTATTAATGAGTTTCCAGAGAGCAATTTCATTTGGTGATGTATTTAAGAGATACAATATGATTTTGATGTTTTCAGCTTTAATTTCTCAGTGGTTTACAACTGAATTGTTAAAATTCTGAATGGCAGTACTACTACAGCACTACTAAAGGCTCCAGCACTAAGTGCACTTAAAACACTTGATTGTGTGTATGAAAGCAGACCCCTCAGCTCAACAGGTTCAGGCCTCAGAGCCAAGGATGACAACATTTCATAGCTTATGTGTCAGGGAAAATCCCCACATTTTTCAGTATAAGCATCCTATAAACTCTGAATTATGTTGTCATAGAAAAAAAAGATGAAACAGCTAAATCCCAAAGCTTTAGGGCCAGAGCATGCTGGCACTTAAGACCTGAGGTATGCTGTGAACTCAGCAGGTGGTGTCAGGCACACAGTATCTTCCACTATTTGGGCACCTGTAAAATTTACCAAGTTACAGATTGTATAAAAATATGACTTCATAATACAGCTCATTATTAATGGCTTTATCAGTTTATAACCTGCTCATTTCCCCAGTCCTATGAAAAAATTTCCTCAGCGGTCTCTTTTCATTTTTCTTATATGCTTGCCTTTTTTTTTGTTTGTTTGTGGGCTTTTTTTGTATGATTGGTGGTTTATTACAGGAGAATTTCAAAGACACATGATACAAGGCACTGCAAAATTTAATATAATTTAGCAGAGCCCTCTGACTGAGGTAAAATGCGTATACACTTTCATTTCATGCTTTGCAGTATTTGCCTCAATCGGACACTGTTATCCAGAAGTTTCATGGTATCTGTAACTCTGCCCTGACTGATGTCAGTAACAAAATCCCCTTTCCTTCAGACATGTAGCATAACAATAGAGCTACTGACCTTGTTTAAATGTTTGCTAATGAAGTTATACAAATAAAGCTGAGAATTAGTCTTCTCCAAATGACAATCAGTAATCCCAGCCAAATTGTACAAAATTTAACCTTGCCATTTTGTTTTAAATTGCATCTTCAGCAGCCTCTGAAAGACCCTATTCCACTTCAAGGTGAGGACAGGAATCAATCAGGCAGAAGAATTATAAAGGTAGTTAAAAGTAGATTCCCTTGTTAGATCACCTAGAAACTTACTTCCTCTAGGATTCCTCTTTTTCTTGCAGTATGACCAAGTTCCAGGA
Source organism: Athene cunicularia (assembly GCF_003259725.1). Lineage (NCBI taxonomy): Eukaryota > Metazoa > Chordata > Aves > Strigiformes > Strigidae > Athene > Athene cunicularia. The sequence continues at coordinate 6,189,055 of NW_020799143.1, read as the reverse complement.
GTCACCACCACACCAAAATCTTAGACAAATACTGTTAAGTTACACACGGAAGTGGAGAATAGCTTAGCACTTTTAAAAACCGTCCTTTTTGCTGCTGGTATTCATGTGTTATCTCAGCCAATGCCCACACCTTTCTGGTAATGCTTCTCTCCCTTGCCAGTTCACTGACATGAAATAAGAACCAGGTCTACACCTTGCTTCTGACCCACTCCTGCCCTTGGAGTATCTTCAAAAACAACTGGAACTACAGCCTGTTTTGCAGGAAAAGAAGGAGTTCAAACTTTCAAACACAATCAAAATGCTGTAGCCTGTAAGGCATTTCAGATTGAAGTCAGACTTAAATTCCAAGGCAAAAAAATATAATTGTATTTAGAAACACCAGTGTGGTGCAGTGTATAGACTCTCATACAGATATTGCTTTGATTTTCCTGCTGACTTGTACGTGGCTCTTTAAATGCAGCTACCACCTTCTGCACTATTTCTTCACAGACGTGAATTTAAATTTGGCATCCAAATGGCTCTGGACTAGTTGTTTATCTTCTTCCTGAGGTTTTTTTGCCCTTTATGTCTGGCACATCTTTCCACATTTCCTGTGAACACTTGCGTGGGAAGTGCATATGGTTATAATACCCTCTACTGCTGGCAGAGAACCCCTGGACTGACCCCAGTGATTAAGCTGCTGCTGACTTCAGCAAGTAAGTTGTGTGCTGTTTAAAATATACGCAGAAAACCACTTCTTTCAACACTTTCCACTGCCTTCAAAAATAATGTCTTGCTATATTATCTTTCCAATCTACCAAAAATGATTTTTTTAACAATCAAGTCAGAAAATAAAGAAGTTCCACTTCTTCATTTGAACAAAATACTTCAGGAGACAACTCTCCAGCTAGCTCACTTTGAAGGGGAACTGAATGAGCTTCCCTTGCTACTACTACTACCAAACATCTGCACAAAACCAAGAGCTTCCCTCCTCCCCCCTTCGCCATACCCCAAACTGTCATTCTGCAAGTCACTCAAGGGAAGACATGCAAGACACTACCAGAGCATAGGCCACAGCAGGAAAACCCTGAAACCAAGCAGTTCCTCGGAGAAGGGTAATCACATAAGCACTTTTAACTTGTAACTCAGCAAGAAGTGAGTGGCATGGCAAACATTTCATAAGACTCTTTTAACTGTATCACAGTTATTTTCATTCTGCTTTTTAGCAGTTTCCTAACTTTTTCTGTCATAACGGACCATTTGCAGGTTCAGCAGTCTGGTAAAGTAAGTTTTCCTTACCGTTCTCCTGTGTAACCTGGGCTGCAATAGCATTGACCTGTCGCTGAGTCACAGGTCCCTCCATTGTGGCACTGGCACTCCTGGGAACAGTTTTTTCCATAACGACCCTCAGGACAAGGCTGACCACAGACCATGCCCTGCGTGTGCAGAAAAAAAAAATCTTAATATTAGATTTGGGATTACAGCTTGAATGGACAATGAAGAAAGCTTTGTAATAAAGGAAGATCAAGGAGATCATGTGTCACTTGTCTAGTGCTGATCTTGGAAGTAACAGACACTTCTCCAGCTTTAAACATGGAGTATGTTTCAGCACTGGAGGAATAATCTTCTAGGATTTCCATTTTGGAAGCCAAAGCTAACGAAAAACACTATCTCTAAGCAACAGTGAAAACACTTAGACTAATTGATGTCAAGCTCTTCACAATTTATTTATCAGGAGTAGCATATATCAAGGCATCCGGAAATGCCCTTCAGTGAGTAGTGGTGTAGAAATCAGTAATTGCTATAATGCCCCAATTATACTACTTTATGATAGCGTGTTTCTTCTGATGAAGAGAAAGAGCTGTTTGTAATTTCACTGAAAGCAGCATATCTTAAAAGCTTAGGTAGGGTATCTGCTTCCCCTCAACAGGTTTTGAATTTTTGTAGTTCTATTTACATCCTTGGAATTAATTACACCTGTGTAGTGAGGGGACCATCAGATCTTAAGACTTTTAAGAAGTCATTTGAAGAAAAACATAATTACAGGCATCTCATCAGTAACAGATATGCAAGTATTTCAGCTAACATAAGATACTGAAGATCTTATACCTGGCTACTTTAAACCTTCCTTACATGAAAAACAGAAGAGGCTGTACTGACAAAATTGTGTTTCACAGAATTGAAAAATCTAAAACTAACAAATAGTTATAATTACTTGAAATGGAAAATTAGTGAAAGGGCTGAACAGTAATTTATTAGTGAAGACACACATTAGTATAATTTTTCTGTCACTGCTTCATATGCTATCTCATTTTCCATTAGCTGCATTTAAGTGAGTCAAGAATTTATGTAAACATTTGTATTCTATTCTATGACCAATAATTTCATTCTTCTAACATGAATTACAATAAAGAGTAAAAATGGCCATGATCCAATTTAGGTAGTCAGGTGAGCAGTGCTTGCTATTCAAACACACAGAGATAATAATTTATAGCTATGTTCTCTAGTTGGTGCAAAACTGACCTCTTCCGGAGGTTATCTCAACAGAATATCTCAATTATCATGAGATAATTAAAAGTTCAGTAAATGTGGATTTTCACCCAAAATGGACATTTAAATATAAAACATTATTAACAACTATTACTGATAAATAGTATCTGCAAATGTATTTAAAGAAATTATTTGGGCTTTGATAACCTTCCAGCTTTTTGATCATTTTCCAGCACCATTATTTGCCAATTCAGAGATGGCAGCCTATTAGGAGGGGAAGCTACTTGCAGCTCCAAGGTCAATTCTTTCCCTACCCCTTGACAAATGGGTAGAAAGTCTAAAGATAATGTCACCATTCTGATGTCCCATTTCCATCACCAAGTTTAACACAGTATCTACAGTTCTGGGGTTTTTGCCATGCATACTATGAAAACAGGCACAAAACCCACTGCTAAAATATGTAACAGTGTCACCTCCCTACAACATTAAATTCTATCTGGAAATTAATGACTTCCAGACAAGATCTAAAGGGTGTTGCCTTGTCATGGTACAATTCATGTCTTTTGCTTCCCTGAATCTGATATGGTTAAAAAGACAGTGCAGAACTGGAGTATTTTCAGTAACAGATGGTTTTGCAAGTATTTTATTCCAGTCCCTTACGTAAAATACATTTCTCATTAGTTCTGGCTACAGAGAGAGTGCATTTGCTATCCTCATTCACTACCCTTTTCTGATGCTGCCCAAAGTCTACAAATATGGCATTGTGTCTATTTCAGAAAGTGCTTTTACCATCCATCCTGGTGGGCAGGCACACTCCCCGGTGACATGGTGACAGACGCCTCCATTCTGGCACGGGCATCTCTCCTCGCACTGCGGCCCATGCTTCCCAGGGGGACAAAGGTCCTCGCAGCTGGGAAAGTGGTGGTGTACAACAGAGACAACTGTTACTTCGGCACACGCTCCAGTATCCAGCCACCTCTTTATTTTTAATGCTATTATTAACTTTTCTGGCCAAAAGTGTGAAACGAAAAGCAGTCCAACATAAAGAGATGCATACTGAGTATTGTATAGCATCCATGCAACAAATCTGAGGATACAGTCCTAGAAATCTATGAATTACTTCCTCTTAAATATATTTCTTTCTACACTGGCTGGTGCTCGTTCATGGTTACTGACAAAAACTCAACTATTCTGGAATGACAAAGCCAAGTAACTCTCATGTTTCAATGCGATTTTACAAACTTGTAGCCAAACCATTTGCACGATGGTCATGAAGAAGCTCCTGCTGACACTTTTTGTTGCTTTTACCTAGCAGTCCAGATCAAGAGGGATTTTTCTTGGCTACACACCTGAATGTGCACTGCAACATGGTTTGCCCAGCTGCTTCTTAGCCATCAGCCTTGCCTCCCTGCATTATATAGCAGTCAGAACAATAGCACAGTGATAAAAGTTAATCTAAACTTAATTTCTCTTTTTAGCACTATGTAAAACTTGTATCTCTCCCCCATAAATAATATAGCCACTGCTTACAAGGCACCAGTGTATCCAGGAGGACATGTACACTCTCCAGTCACATGGTCGCAGGTGGCTCCATTTTGACACTGGCATTTTTGATGGCAATCGTTTCCATACGTCCCCTGACCGCAGTGCTCCTCACAGCGCCAACCTTTGAAACCTGATGCACAGTGGCAGGCTCCAGTGATGGGGTTGCACAAGGCTCCATTTTTGCACTGGCAGCGGCTGCTGCAGTGAGGTCCCCAGTGGTCACTGTCACAAGCTGAAGGGGTAGAACGAAAAATTTACAGCAATTTTCTAATAGCTCATGTTACAGCACTGAAGATACTATGAGTCAACTGTAAGGAAAAAAAAGGAAATAGTTATGTAAGTACATCCTCAGTTCTTCTTGGTCCTCAAGGATCTTGGCAGGCAGACAGAACTTAATTTATGAATACAAATTAACTTCTTGAGCATAAAAGCAAACACTTTAAAATGTGAAACTGTGAAGTAAATGCAAGTTCTAGTGTCTTCAGCATCAGAACTCATTATGACTCTCCACTGTCAAATAAATCATGATTGCAGTGAGCTTCCATTTACACAGGTCTTGCTAACTTAAAAAGTAAAAAAACGTGGTCTAAATCATAAAATGTCTGAATCCTACAAGGAAGTTGTGAAGCTCACTCAACATAAGATTATTATTTTTTTCAAATCCAGAAGTTCCTACTTGTCTAATATTCCCTTTTCAATCCTGTAATATACCAACAGAACAAAAGAAAACACAAGAAGTGTTTCACCAAGAAACAGAAATTAACAACTATATGGTTGAATTTAATCTGGATGTTACAAATTTTGTTATCCAATGTATCTTCACAATCATTCAAATGTACCTTTTCTTGTCTGACCCAGTGCAGCCCATTAAAACCCTGTAAGAAAACCACTCAGAGGTTATTTCAGTATCAAAAGAAAAACCTTAATGTTAAAGAAGAAATTCTTAAGAGAGAAACATGGGAGTTCTGTAAAAAGCTAGAAGATTAAGGTCACTTAAGAGTTCAAAAGGAATGTCCTAATCATATGGTCAAGTGATCTGATTATATTTTTATGTGCTGTTAATAACAGCGGTACAATGGGAAAACCTCAACTGCAGCAACTGGAAGCACAGGCTCTCCTCTTGGGAGACTGACAACCATTGTCCTCCCCGTCTTTTCCTGGGGCAAAAAAGCCAGGCAGAGAACAGGCACACTTTCCTAGACTAATGCCAAGTAATTCAGGAATCCTCCTCAGGGTAAGAATTATTCAGCCATAGGAGCTGTTCACTCAGGCTACACAAATAAAAGTGGATTAGTGTCTCTTAAAGAATCTGCTCCTTAAAATTACTTTTTTTCCAAGAGAGGTCACGAGAACATGCATCCATAATGGAGATATTGTGAGCACCTACACACAATAAAATGCAGAGTGACAGAAAGCATTGTATATATTATAAACACCCAGCATTACTGTCAAACTGACAGAACAACTGTTCATCTTATTGACCTGTCTCTTTGAAGATGTGTCGGTTTTGGTCAGGACTACACTACAATGCACTGCTGTCTACAGCACACAGCATCTCACAAGTTGCATTTCCCCATGATAACCCACATTCATTCAGAGCTGCTATATGTTTATTTTCAACATGTTTTCATGGAATAGGAAGTGTAATCTTCATGCTTAACCAGACCTCAAATTGTTGTCTGGAAACCAGCTACTTTGGGATATATATAAATATATGAATGGGTGGTGAGAGGTGTGAGACAGCCACATGTTCTGCCATGATTGAGCAGACACCCCTACATTTTTTATTCCTTAACACATTAGTCTGGTTTCAGACAACAGTCTTCCTCCTGCTCCCAGACAAAACAATTTCAATTTCAGCCATTCCTCATGGAATAACTAAAAAAATTTAAAAACCTCAACCAATCAACCAACCAAAAAACCCCAAACAAAGAAAACTCTGTCCTGGCATGTCTGATAAGCAGAAGAATTCAGACTAATCACCAGACCACAACTGTTCCAGTGTAGAGCTCAGTCCAAGATGAATGTGACCTGGACACACTCTAGATGCAAAGACGTGACAGGCAAGAGAAGACTTCTTGGTTGGTGTCAGCTTGTGTTTTTTCACTAATAGTTAGTAATAAGATATTTGATGCAGTGCAACATTTGTGTAGCTGCTTGAAGACCCAGCATAATGAGTCTCAGAGTCACACAGACCAGAAACATCTACTTACCATGCATCCGCCAGCGCATCCAACACCCAGGCACCGTAAGTGATAGAAACCACTTCACTGGTGAAGCAGCGGAGCCCCTGTCCTCCCTCCACTCTTTCTACAATCCCATCCCCAGACTGTCTCCCTGGGATGTGCCTTGCTGTCTTCTGGAGATTTACTGATGTCTGAAGTACATGTGCTGTGTCTGTGAACTTGAGCCTTTCTTGACTATTTTACTATAAGGGCATGTACCACACAGTACATAATAATTCATTAGTTTCCTGGTGTGATCTTCTTATTATGTTTGTAGGAAATCACTAAATTAAAAAGCATTGTGGAGCTGCTAATAGGATTTCCAGCCTCATAACCATTCTCCTGGCAACAGCCAGGTGGGTAACAAATATTGACTATGCAATTTTTCAACACAGCACAGCAGCGAGGCATTCCACCAGGACAGAGTGGTGACCCCATGTACACCTGCACGATAGTCCCTTATGCAAGGTCTGTCACCATTTGTCATCCATCTCTAAGTTATGGGCAGAACTGTGGAGAAATCTTCAGGATTAATGGGAATAAATAATAATTTTTAATGAGATGGATAAATCACATATTTTACCTCTATGTTGTCTGACTGACAGTCAACAATGTTCCCCATAGGAAATTAAAGTGATTTTTCAGAAACTGATGCTCCTGTTTTTATATTAAATTTACTTTAAGTTAAATTAAATTAAGTTTACTATTAAAAAATAGCAGAGGACAAAGGGTAGAAATGTTTCCTGTGGTGAGTTTGGTTTATTTTTAATTAGTGTTCAAGGCTAAATTTACCAACTATTACATCAGACACTTTCTGCTGCTTCCTAGTATTCAGACACTAAGAAAGCTGGGCTGGAAGTCACACAGCTGTTAATCTGTGGAATGGGATAGCCTTTGAGTTAATGACTATCGTCGGGTTACAGACTGCCAGCTGGAGTTTAATCAGACTATCTGCTCTGACTGTCCTGACTGCATCAAGGTCACAAGCACATATGCAAATACTACATGCATGTATGTGCAAAAGGGTCAGCTACTGGCTTCTGAACAGATTTGGAGCTGTAAATCATCTGTCTCAGTCCAGCTTATATGTGAAAAGGAAGCAAAGTAGAGAGACAATATCCCCATGCTCAGAATGGATTCAACACAAGAATGATGCATGTCAACCCCAAAAACTAATGGAAACAGTCTGAGTCCTGCACAAATGCAAAACCCAATCAGTAAAGCAGCATTAATTTTCTGTATTGATCATACAGAACTGGCCTAATGTTTTACATGAACCACCTTCCTTACAAAAGTGGTTCTCCTTCCCCCTTTCACATATGTTATATTCACCCTCAGGTTCTTCTGAGCACCAGCTGGCCATACACTGCTCCCTATCAGCTTTCGTGGTAGACTCACAGGGTCCTTTCTGCCTTCACCTTACACTGTAGGGGAAAAAAAGTTAATCAAAGTACATGTTTAACAAGCAACATGGTATTAATGCCACATCTTGCTGTCATTTTTATTTTCTTATATTCTGTTCATCTGGGAGTATCTTTTTTGTCACTGCAGTATGTGCTGTGCACATCACACAATGCTGCAAATACAGGATGGAGAACTTTTCTCTCAAAAAGCTACTCAATGAAATCAGAAGTTTGTCTTTGGGAATGAGGGCACTGCACTGTATAAATGCTCATTTAAAGTGGGCAAGTATGGTATGAAACTCTAAGACAATACAGATCTATCACCATAAAGAGATGCTTGCTGAAACTGAGTGCCAAACAACGACCTTAGAAACTTAGGATTCAGCAGTGAAAAAATCAACTTCAAGAAGAAACTAAAATCTGCAATGCCAATTGCTATCATTCTGAGGCTTTTTGTAGCATCTTTGAAGATTTAAAGTTCTGTATTTCCTAACATAATAACTTTAATGCACATTGTTATTATGCTGGGCTAGATGTGGTTTTATGCACATAGTTTCTGTGAGCAGCTGGTGATTTGCAAATTGGGATGGAAGGAGCCCTGATATTTTATAGCACAAGGTATGAATTTTTATAATAATCTGAAGCACATCTGAAGAATTGGTGACTCCTTTATTGCTCCTTATAAACAAATACATTTTTAACTAAATGTGGTCACATACTTCTAAGGGGACTTTTCTGCCTCTTTTTTTTTCTTAATTTCATTAAACGGCAACAAAAAGTGCAAATCAGTCTGAGTTTATTCCTGAAAAACCTACCTTGATGACCTACAGTTCTGTACTTTCAAAAGAATGGCATATAATGAGAACAAAATAAGACTACCAAATCAAGTCAAAGAACACTTCAGAAGAAAAACCTCCTTAGAAACTCTGACTTGTAACTCTTTTACATATGCTACAGTTTCCTTTATAACATGATATTAAAGCCAGACAACGTTTATTACAATGCTTTTTTAAAGATCTTTTTTCTCTTTTTGTCTTTCTTTTTTGCTCATGGAGAAGCGAAAATGAAGATCACAGCAAAACTAAGATTTACTTCTCTTGTTGTCATGTTTTGTAGCTGTCTTATACGTAGCACCAAGACAATAGAATAAGATTTTATTCTGCACCTTTTCTGCAACACACCCTGCTGTGTGTTTCTGGAAATACGTACCACTGTCACCCAAAAAGAGGAGATTCTTATCACAGCTTTAAGCTTATGTATTTTTATGGCTTTTTAAAACAAGTGAGAACAAAATTCCCTACCACAGACAGCAGAAACAGAGTGAACATTCCCTCACTTGGAAAGCAATATTGTGAAGTACAAATTTAAAATAAGCAAACAGTGGTAGAATTCCTCTCCCTCAGTCTCCTCAAAACTCCAACATAATTTCTTCAGATAGGTTCAAGGATCAGCAGCCTTTTTAAGTGAAAGTTGATTTTCCTTGCCCCAGCATGTCAAACAAACTGAAGTTGCCCATAACTTCAACATTGTCTTTGGTTGACCTTTCTTCCTTTCTAGGTTGTCACATCAAGGATGTCTAAATATTTGTGCCTTCCTTTGCATCCGTCCTTTGAATCTCAGATCTCTATTGCCTTGTAGTTACTTTCATGGCCCTTATCTGTCCCTCATCTATCATTTCTCATCCAGTATCCAAGTATCAACCTCCACATTTCCACCACCCATGACATTAGCCCCTTGGTTGCATTTTCAGACTATCATTTTCCTTGTTTCTTTTCAAGTTGCCCCTACTTGGCACAGCTCTCCATAACCCAAGCCATAAAACTTCCATGATGTCCTCCTCAACATCCCCACCTTCTAACTCCTCCTGCCTGTCAAGTCCACAAAAAGTTGATGTGACAAGTGTGTCAAAACCACTACCTGTCACAGTCATTTATCAGTGTTTGCATCCTTCCTCATCTCCTACTTGTTTCCAGCTTTGTTTAACTCTTAACTTTTCCTTCAACTACAAGTTCTCTGGGCAGAGGCAACTTTCTGTTCTATATTTTCACTTGCAGAACAAGCCCACAAATCCCCAGCAGGGACAGCCATGAGGTCCACCACGGAGCAAGAATGTCCAACTTCTACCACTAAAAGTAGACCAGCTGTAACATGCCTTGTTTAAAAACTGTTCCTGTCTTCTGGAGCAGAGCATATAAATAAGCAAAGAGTAACATTTCTAGGCAGGCCCACAAGTGACTTGCGTTATCAGAGAATAACCACTACTAACAATCAAGCATAGCCAGTGTAAGTAGGTCAATACTGAGAAAACTTTGATTTATCTAAAGGAGTAGCCCACTCACAATCTGTTATCATAAATTGCACTAAAGCTGTCCAGAGTTTAGCATTGGGAAGAATGACTCTTCTGTCTATTTCAGAAGCAAGAAACATGCTTAACATAAATATACATTAGTGGAACTGATACTTTAGATAATTAACTGGCAGTAAGCAGAATCTGATAAATCTCAGTAACAATTTCACAACAAAATCAAGTAACTTTTTATGAAGGCTACATTTAAATTCATAGGTGAGAGGAGTCACTCACCTCAACTCTTTTTCTGATGACCTCAGTAAGGAAACACACAAGTTTCCTTGTCCTCTCTTTTCTCCACCAACAAGGGATGCCCATCTAACTTTCAACTGTCAACATAAGGGAAATTTAATCTAATTCATGTGTTAGACAGTCTTGTATTTTTCATACCTGAGTGTTTACTACTTTTGCCTTATTGGAAAGTTTTGAGTATTCTTGAAACTGTTCTCTGATAGGATGACTTGGTTACCTGCAGATCTAAACTGGTAGCATTTGTTTCCCTGTAGATATTCCTGCAGAATAGGAAACAGATAATAATTCTCCCAACTGGAATTTATACCAAATGAAAACTAAATTCTTGCTGATTCTGAAAGCTATAAATACTCAAGTGTGTTCAGAATTCAACAAAATGCATTAAGTCCCTTGTGACATCAATCTGTATGTCAGCCTGGATTGCAAGACAGTAGATGCGGAACATGGCAAACAGAAATTTCCGAGATGAATCAAAAAAAGCCAGAAAACAAAGCCAGCTATTCTGAAAAGTAAAATTAAAACATCTTTTAGAAAACTTTCAAGGTCTTATTTAAGAAAAACATAAGATTATTCTCCATATATTTTTTTATATGCTCCGTTCTAGTCACCTCAGCATGTTATAAAAACACATGCACATTTACATCAGAAAATATTTTTCCTTTAGAGAATCATTCATAATAATTATAAAATATCAATGCCTTTTAGTAAAAAACTTATTTTACCTACATCCCACACAGAAATGCATAGTAGTGGTTTTTTTCCAGAACACACTTTATATTAAATCTGGATTTTCTTTAAGACTTTTGTTTCTATCTGATTTTATTTGTTATACTCTAGGCTTTTCAACCTGTGGCTTATTTTTCATTCTTACTTTTTGTTTTCTGCATAAGAAAGGATCTTTATTCAAAATGCTAAGCTTTAATTTAATTTAGGGATTTTTCTTTTTTACTTTGTAAAAGCCTTTTGATCCGTGAAGTGGAAGAACAATGGAATGTGTTTTTCAGATCCTATAGAAGACTGAAACTATATGTCTTTCATATGCCATAAATTTCAGAAGACTCTTTAAAGTGCTTTGGACATCAGAACACAGGGTTTGATAATTGCTAAGAAAAACACAAACACATGGCTCTTGATGTTCATTTTACCTTGCTGCTGAGATAAAACCCATTAAAAATAATCAGTTATAGGAAAAGTTATAAAATTAGAAGAATCTGATTGTAATGTATAAAATGGACTATTGTACATGATCCTGATTTTGCACAGATGCCCTTGTAGGACCACAAATTAGCGTTTTTTCCTTTTTTCCAATGACTTGAAAGCCACCTTAATTTTTAAATTAGCAACAAACCTTACTCCTCACATCCTTTAAAATCTGCCAAGTAAGCCATGATAACATGTAAATCCACCCATACATAAGGCAGATTGAAATTAAGACAAAACTAAAAGTACTTTTGCACTGACTAAAAAAAATAGTTACACAGGTATTATTCAAGAAATCAACTTAGGTAAACGCTACATACATACTAAGTTTCTGAGATGGTGAAAAGCAGAAAAGCAAAGCATCTCTAATTCAGAATATGTTTACAAATCCATAAAACTATTACTACTTATTGAGATGCCTTCCTTCAGTAAATCTCATCATAAGTAAATTCCATACCTCGCTTTTGTAGAAAATATATTTTTGTGTCTGCTGGAACTGTAATTCAGCAAAACACTGAAGCATGTCCATAAAATCTATTAATTTCCCTAGAACTTCAAAACCAAAATACTTATATGAAACATAACATAATTTCAAATATACTGTTGTACTGAACTCCAGAAAATCACAGCTAATATACAGCCCTGGGAATTTTGATACCACCTACCATAGTGACACTGCAGTGACTCTGTCAACAGTGAAGGTGATGGCAAATTCCAATAGTACCTGTTTTCCCTATTTGCACTTGATCTAACATGCTGGTGGGTTAGTTTCTCAACACAAAGATATTCAAGCTTCTTAGAGAATTAGCTGGCAAAACTAAGTCGGTCAGGGGAATTACAGAAATAATAATTATAGGAGAATTACTGGAAGTGAAGAGTGTAGGGAAGACAGATGTAATAAGAGAAGGTTGAATTTTAAACTGTTTACTACCTGCTGTCATCTTTGCTAACAGGATGGATTTGCGCATGTGGCTGCTTGGGAGCTGGGGTGTGGGGCAGTTCTGCATTACCTGAATGAGCTGTTTCTGTGCATTTTCCATAAGAGCAAATAGCTCTCTGTCAGGATACTTTGTGGTTTCACTTGTGTGTTTGTGTTTAGCAGTTTCTCAGTTCTGGGAATCAAGCCCTCCTGATGCAAGCATGTGGTTAAAACCAGAACCTATTTCTACAGCCTGCTGAATGGCTTGGAAAAATTAAGCATGAGTTAGGTCTCTAAGCATATCTTGCAAGCTCTGTTATTCAAAATGCTTTTGACAAACAAAAAAGAAAGCAATGCCTTGGTCAAACTGAAGATTCACAAACTGTGACATCAGAGTGTACAAGATGCTCCCAGGCACCTTGCCTGGTACCTGCACCAAGGGGATTGTTTCACTTGGGATGCTAAGTATGTCACATCTACCTCTGCAGGGTTAATGGAAATTATAAACTCCACTGAGAAACTCCAGTGCTTGTAACTCACATGAGTGTCTCACACAAGCTATGCCAAGGGATCCAGTTTCTGACATATTCTGCATCTGCCAAATCCCATGAAGAAAAGAGTAAGGTTTTTGTGGAATTTGCAAACTTTACAAACACCCATGACAGTAAAGGAAATCTGACAGTAGCAGAGCTACTGTACCTTAAACGTTTCCTTAACAAGTGTATTTGAAGGTAAGACGTTTCTTTAAGATGCCAGCTTTAAACGCTCAGCTTAATATATTAAGGAAAAAGACAGTTCTCTTCTCATGCTTTATAAAACCCTGGAGCTAAATTACCCCTTAGTGCCACTTGTTCTACCCGCATGCCCTCAGACCATAGTCCCAATGAAACTCTATTAATCACCAACAGAATCAATCAAACTGCAAATTAAAATCCAGTGATACAAAAACATCTCAGATTACTAAATACAATAAAACCAGAAAATGCCTATTCACTTTTCCACAAACAATCCTAACATACTTGTCATAAACCAAAACCATGTCATTCCTTTTTTCGCTTTACTACTCAGGCCAGCTGGGAGATCATGAAGGCTATAACCTTTGCAGACAAGTCAGTGTAATATTGATTCTGGCCTTTTGTCTCTGCTCCAGCTTATTCAGAAAGTGTCCTATTGATTTTGAAGGAATTATTTGTGGACTACTAGGCATGAGAAGAAAAACAAAATGAATGCCCTGATTGCTTAGTGGGGCTCCATGTTAGGCTGCATGTGTATCTCTCTTGCACATGCATTCAAAACTGACAAACAGTTACTTAATATAAGTATTACAACAAATACAGTTGTAAGAGTGTGAGCAGAAAACAGAGAGAAAACATATTTTACAAATTTAAAACATGGTTGGATCATCTCTACACATCTAGACTGCTAACTATCACTATGTGCAGGAACTTTTACAGAAGACTGCTTTATACATAACCTGTAGTCAAAAATGTTCTTATAACATGGACCAATCCAATCTGACACATGAAAGTTAAAAATTTTATATAAGCAATAATCCAGTTTGGTGGTGAAAGGTTGTGTTGGTTCGTTTGTTTTTCAACAAAATCTATTTGTCTACATTTTTAATCTACAAACATACCTACCTTTACCACTGTTTCCTCTTTTCTAAATTTTGTCCTTCTCCCCAGCCCAAAACTGATCAACTTATACTCCTGAAGTTTACAAACACTTCATCAAAGGGTGCTGACAGCATGCTGGTTGTGCTGTTTCACTCATTCCAAGGCATAGGTTCAACACGTCTTCTGTCCACTCATTTGTCATTGACCTGACTACTGTGTTAGGTCAATAAATCTTTATTAGAATAACATGTTTCGCTTGACTGTCATCTCTCCTGCTAGAATGGAAGTGTTCTGCGAATGAGTGATCTCTCAGTCCAAGTAGTATTTATTTTCAGATATATGTACAGTAACATCATCTCCATCACTCCCTACTGAAATTCACTGCAAGCAAACACTGTCTAATACAGTATATTTCTTTTGACTAAAAAGGCCTGAATAAAAACTACGTTTCACACAGGGAATGTTATCCAAGGGGATATTATATAATTACCCAAATTCTGAGACCACCACTCAGGTTTTACTCAGAGAAGAATACATCCAGCCCTCTTTTCCTCTCAGGTGGGTGTTAAGTTTTCAGAAAGGCAGAGGATATGATGGAAAGGAGAGTTATGGGTTGGGCTAGAATTAAGAACTGGAAGAGGACAGCCTCAGCAGGGTAGTCAAATCTTTATCTGTCTTTCCCCTAAACTGAAAGCAGCCACTGATCTAGGCTGTTGGGACTTGGATAAGACTTATCACAAAAAGGAGGTCATGGTTGCTATAAAAGGAAAAGGGAGTCTCCCAAGAAGTTTAGTCCCTAGAAAGGTTATTAGGCAAGAGCACACAGTGGTATGCAAAGATAGGGGATGAAGCTTGTTGGTTCAGCTTTTAATGCACAGTGCACAAATTCAGTTCATGCAATCACTCTGTCATTTTTGGAGATAACATTACAGTGTTTAGGAAGTGCTTGTGTGCAGTTACCACCCAGAAAGCTACTGCCACACAGAAGCCATGGCATATGTTTTAAAAATTTATTTTAAACACGTTGGGTAAATACAGCTGAGAAACAAAGACAAAATCAAGCTTAGGGTTGGTAAATGGACAGATGCTGCAATAGGACTAACTCTGTTGTCAGATACTTATAGATGAAATTCCTTTGTAAGGAGAATAATCAATCCTAATAGAGAAAGGATAGTACTCTGGAAGAAAAAAACTTAGTTCTGCAGTTTTACAAAAGGTTTAGTGCTTAGGTAGAACAGTTGCTTCCAACATGTTTGTGTCCATGAAAATGAACAGATCACTAAATCTGGAAGGTTGCCTAATATCTCACACTTTGAGAATAATCTCTCCCTTTCAGTAACAGTATTTTATTTGGTGATCAGAAACCATTAAATCCCTAAGTGCATGCCTTACAAAACACTGGCCTGCCTTGTAATCAATGTTCTCCATTATTCAGTTAAACAGTCGTAGAGTTAAAATGTTTATATGGTAGACATTATTACAGTATGGAAATTTAAAAAAAAAAAAATCTCTATATTTTGTCTATTCTACTTTTCTGTTACTAAAACTAATCAAGTTGGGAATCATGCAGAAAATACAGTTAAAGGCAAAGTATGAAAATCTTCAATGCAGGGCAAGCAACAAGAAAATTCGGTGCCAGAGAGTCAAAATCCTATCATTTACTGTCTTTCCAACACTATCCACTGCTCTTCAATTCAGTTTGATCTGTGCTGGAGTTCTCAGACACATGGGTAAGGGAATCATGCACAGCTAGTAGCAAACAGCAGCACTCAAACTCGGAAGGACAATCTGCAGAAAGCAAGATCTTTCTTGTCCACATGGAATGGGATAAATTCCAAAACAGATGTCCAGGTAGCACATGCACAAAAATATCCTCTTCCTCAGCCTACCCTCCTTCTCCTAGGACTACACTAGTGATCCAGAACCAATTTCAGCAGTTCCAGTTAGCTCTGACATCACGCAGATGCTTTTAGAGGACACCAACCTCTCCAGAGATCACATTGTACATCAAAGGTACATAGACAAAGGCTCTTTCAGCCTTTGTGTGCACACCAGAAAGTATTTTTTCTGTTGAGGCTGCCGCGACAAGCGATGAAAGGCAACCAGCTGAGGAAGAAGCAGAGGAAAAGAGTTGCACATGTATTCAAAATGAATTATACCAGATAAGTAAGGGAAATGGACTCCAGACAATCCTGTGAGAGGAAGGATTATTTCCAAAGAGATTTAGAGGTTCCTGTCTCATCTAAAGTGCCCTTTCAGCGAGTTTCGAACTTGGAAATCTCAATATATAACAGTACACACACACCCCTCTATGTTGTCTAGTGATACACATTTCTTCTGCACATTTGATTAGTTACAGAAAAGCTCAGTACATAAGGCTCTCTGAAAGAAAGATAATATTTTTTGACAATTTCTTCTGACAATTCAACACACTAGATTAAGATCAGTATTAAAGTAACACTGCATTGCTATCTCTTCAGTTTTATGCCTTACACAAAACTTGGGTGTTTCTTTAGAGCTGTTTAAGTTAAAAGAATCACATATAAGCATACACAAGGACTACACAACAAATGTAATAATTTTTAAATAGTTAGGTTCTTTCTCATGTAATTTATTAGTAATTATTTTTATTCACTTTTTATCTCAAATTTCACAAAATATGCTGCCAGGACAACAGATCAGTTCTACATGAAGAGACACTGTAACACCTTGCTTGCAAAAAAAAATTTCTCTACTTTTGTTAAGCAGTTAAAAATGTGGGTGAAAATACAACCATATTATTTTTGTCCTGCTGCTGATCTAAGTTTTTTTACAGTTGTTATTTTTACCTCAATCTCATGCTAAGTAACCTATCAGCATAAAATCTCTGCAAGACATCAAGCTCTGGTTTATGAATTAGAATTTTATATGGTCTTTGAAATTTAATTTATAAATGGGTTTTTTTTATTGTTGACTAAAATATGTTCCTAGTAGACAGTCACTAGAGTGACCCACTTTGAACTTCATTGTAACCTAATGTATGGTTGTAATTTTAACCTACCATTTACCTTTCCAAAGACCTTACAAAGGGAAACAGAAAGATGGAATAAATAACAAATGATAATGAATAAAAAAATCAACAACTACTCCAAGAAACTCTCTTTCAGACAAAAGGAAGAAAAAAACCCACTTCATAGTCTGGACAAACAATTACCTTTCACACAGGAATGGATAGTGCACAAACACACCAGCCCTGCCACTGAATGGTTTCTGCCCTCTGCCCAGACCTTATTACCTTACTGCAGCCTGCAGTGCTTGGTTTTAACTCAAAGCCTCTAGAAAACAGCGGTGACTAAAAAGGTCACAAACTGGTATTATTTTATTACTTCACGTCGTGGTTTTGACATTTTGCTATGTTCTTGCCTCTAGCATGTGATGGCTTTATCTTCATCATTTCTTTATTAAGTGTAACCACCTGCTCCCTGGGTTGCATGTGACTGAATCCAGACGCCAAGCAGGAAAGGTGCCAACCTGCCCCTGTCTCCCACCATGTGTATCCCTGATACTCTTGTCTTGCCTCCCCTGTATCCTGCACATATTCTTATGGCAAAGGGCAAGGAGAAGAAAGTTGGAGAAACTTGAATAGTGAGAGCAAAATGGAAAGAGACTGAGCAGATGGAGCAACTAATAATGCAAGAGGGTAACACAGTGAGGGGAAAAAAGGACAAGTTAGTGGCAGAGTGATAAAGGAGGACAGGTTGTGAGGAAGGCTTTATTCATAGCTTTTAAATCTGACCTAGCATCCCCATTCCTTATGCATTAGAAAAATAAAAAGGTAATTTCTTATAGTTAAAATGTGGTTTTATTTCTTTTACTCCAGATACTAAGTTCCCTATTATACTAAGTTCCCTATTATCTGCATGTTTCTGAGCACAAAATAGCTCATGACATTTAGTGCTGCTACAGGGTAACATTGTTTGCAAGTAAATGAAGAAAAATCAGGTCAAGCAGAGTAACCTGATAACTCAAGAGCAACCCCATGATCAGCAAGCAGGAGCCCAAGCACAGAATCGACGGTAATCTGCCCCAAAGAGAGGACAACACCATGGAAAGAGCATGAGATGGGCAGAAGCAGGTGGAAACTCACCACTGGAGCAGTTGGGTCCTCCCCAGCCAGGCTCACACTGACAGGTGTTTGGAGCAATACACCGACCGTGGACACATTTATCAGCACAATGAGCTGTCAGAGGAGGAAATAAAAAAAGAATTAAAGAACTCCTAGCACTAGGAAAAATATTATAGAATTATTCCTAATCAAGATCTTTCATGTCTCAAATATCTTTTAAAAGCGAAATAAACATTAGTGTATACATGTCTTCTAAATATGTCTTCATAAATATGTCTTCAAAATCAATTTTCTCCACTCTCTTCTATTTCTCCTAAATTTGAAGGCTCCAACTAAAACCATGTTGGTGCTACTCAAATACTTCTGCATTTAACAAAGAGAAAAATTGTCCACATTTAATGAAAAAAGAATCATGATTTAATTCAGGTTGGAAACCCATCTGAACATGTTCCTGGGAAAGAGGCTCTAGTTGGCCCTGCCTGGGCAGGAAAGTTGGAGAAGGTGACTTCCACAAGTCCCTTCCAACCTCAACCATCCTGTCATTGTCTGAAGGAAACTCTCACACCATGAAAAAGAGAGGAACTTCTGCACACATAAAAAGAAGGGTTCTGTTGCAGCAGCATGGATAATATATGACTTGCAACACAGTATCTTCATACTGATTTTTCTCAATGGTTGCACAGTTCAAATGAAGCACAACAAAACAACTATGATGATTAAGGTAAGGCATGAGATATAAACCCTGTGAATCACTACAACGTTTATTCTAATGCTAAGCAGAGCTGCTTGAAATTTTCCTTTGTTTCTACAGTTAAGGTTTATTTTGAAATAGAGTTTTTATTTGAAACTTTTAAGAAAAACTTGAAATGGCTTTGATACCCAGCACATCGATGTAACTGATTCAGAATACAATATGCAGAGGAAGAAACTGCAACCAGCTACAGTTTGCTGGCATCATATTCATTATGAAATACCCTTAACTTTGGAAAATAATACTGTAATACTTTCCTTCTAGTTTGAACAACAATAAAACTTTTAAAATGTCCACAAGATGAGAATTTTCTTTGTGCCAACATTTCCAGAGAAACTATGATAGGAATCTGACTGGTATAGCAATGAATACAAGGTGAACAACAGGAAAAAAACAAAGAAGTTGTTATTCACAACTTTAATGGGACTATATGTGAATCATTTCTGAATGGATTGAAAATGCTCTATGGTAATTTGGAAATATACCTGCAAAATGTACTGGGTTTTTTCCTAATTAAACATGATGAATCATGCTGATCATCTTTGCATTTTGTGTGGCCAAGAAAAAAGAAAGCCACATAGAGATCAATCATATGTATTATTAAAATCTTTGGCTACCTGGGATCCCTACCATTAATTCCGTATTTTTACAGCCTTAAATTTTCTTTCTCAACTTTTATTTCTAATAAGCTACTTTTCAGATGTGCATTAAAATGATCTTCATTAGAAATCAACAAGGAGAATATGAATTTTTAAATGTTAGATGATACAACATACTATTATAAAGCTATTTCATTGTTCTCTATTTATTTATTATGGTAGAATTACTTTAAATTATACATCATGATTTTCCATTAGTCTTATAACTAGACATTAACTTCTTGTATCTTTGAAGACTCTTGCCTAGTAGGTGCTGCCTTCGGCACTGAAGACCTCTCTAAGCCAAATGTGTGAAAAATCTTACTAATAAACCATAAGACAACAGACAGTAGCTGCACACATATATGTCTCTGCATGCACACATGTATGAATAACTAACTTAGTGGATACCAACACACTCAATCCAAATTCCTAAGCACTAAGGCAAAATACAGTAAAGCAACATTCCATAACATACTCTGTGAGACAAATGAAATAAAAAAACCCAAAAAAACACAGAAATCAAAATGTTGTAAGAAACTGGACCAAGAAGCAGCTCTTTAAGCATCTCTTTGCACTGCCCCTCATGCCATGCTAAGCACGTAGGTTCTCTCTACAATCCCTATGTAACAGCACATGCTATGGCTCTGTGCAAATAATCATCAATTATTTCCAATAATAAAAAAGAGTTGTCTTAGAACAAACGTACAACAGATGAAACTTTGGGTTGGTGTGTTTACAATGCAGAGTCATCTTGCAAATTAGAGCTGTACTCTTTTCTTAGCCACAATAGCATAAATCAACAGTAGCTTCTCTTCAGCCACTGAAGTAGTGTTTCAGTTTTCCAGTAGCAGAACATAAATTAAACGCATCTCTTCAAAACAGGCTATCACTACTAAGTCTCTATAGAAGTTATCTATAGGTAACAATGTCGGGGGTTTTGACAGCTAAAACACTGCTGACTCTAATGACAATGAAATATGGCATAAGGACCACCAAAGGAAATTGCAGAATATAAATATTGCTGCTTCCAAATAAATTCAGTGAGGATCAATTAAAATTATAGATATATGGCACACAAATACACACATTTCTTTCTCAAAAAAGGGTACTTCTAATTCTTTGAAGAAGCTAAATTAAAGCCAGAAACATTTTTAAAAATTTTCAAGATATAGAGAAGAATTAAAGGCATCCAGTTTTTGTTTTGGTTTGGTTTGGGTTTTTTTAAGTTTCTTAATGCACCAAAATTTATCTGATCAAAGAATGATTTCATTCTACACTCTGGATATACATCAAAAACCTATTTTGTAACCAAAATGTTCTCTGGTCATCTTATGGGCTAACTGATTCTGGGCACCTGAACCCTAATTAACATCCCTAAAAGACATAATCTGTAAAATTTACTGCACTGAACATCGGGATAAGGGAACCAAAATTTTACATGACCTACAAAAAAGTGTAAGGTAAAGACAACACAGAAAGCACTACAACATGATGAAAGACATTAGGGACAGAATCTTATTTTCTCTTGGCTTTCTATGGAAATGTTTGACATAAGAAAACACTTGATGTGCAAGAGCAGGTGAAAACATGAAGTCTTTTTGATACTGAGCAGTGTAAAGAAGCACCAAAAATCCACTGGCAGCAGTAAAGTTTGTAAGTTGTATCTTCTTTTGTAAGTGAAAAAATAAATCATCATATGAAAAGCAATCTAAGCCTACTCTTGCATATTTCTTTTGCATCTTATTTCCCCTTTTCTTCTGTGTCTTGTTTCCTTCAAAACCTCACTTAAAAATCTGGTCTGGTCCAACTTAACAGTTCTATTTCAGTGGATCATATCCTTTAGTTTTCTTGAAAAACAGAAGGTAGACTTTCTGATTATAGAGTATCAGCCATCTTGAAGTATCTATATAATATCTGCTCCTCAATGTGCAATTCCCTGTAGCATCCCCTTCCACGCCACAGGAGGAGCTGCCTTTTCTCATGGACACAAGTCCACCAGGCTGCTTGAGCTCTGTTCCCACCTCAGCTGCAGGCACTGGTACTTCTGTAACCAGCTGAATGAACATTCCGTGCTGAAGAAGCTCAGCAAAGTGAATCAGTGTGAAAAGACATGTGTAACCCACCCAGGTCAACACCATTGTTATAGCAAGCTGGAAGTGATGTGAGGCTTGGCCACTGTGCTCACAGACATGCCTTCATACGTCAGCTTCGGGAAGGGAGCTCATACCGGGGGATTAAATCAGTCATTCTAGCGGCATAGCATGTATAACAATTTTAGGCCAAGTTGCCACTTTCAAACACTAGTCAAGTGTGTTGTACAGATATCAATGAAGAGAGGGAGATGCTGCTCCAGCTCAAGAGAAGATAGCGATATCAAGTGCCTACTTATATGCTGATGGCCTCCAGCATATCCCCTGCGGTGCAAACGCAGATTACTCCTCCACTGCTACATCTACTTAAAATATTATAGCTGAGTGGAATAACTCATGTGCCTCATACGATCTCCACTTCTGAACTAGAGCATATATGAAGAGTGGAACATTGTAATACTTGAAATTTCTGAACAGCATTTTATGAATCTGCTCTCTGTGATTGAGAAAGTGACATAAAGCTAGTACATTTTAAACCACCATAGAGGGACACTTAGACAGCTGTGCACTGCATTATCTGATGTTAAAAGACGATACAGAAAAATTTAAAAGAAGATACAGAAAAATTTCCAGGAATAAAATTTGAAAAAATATTTTTTTGTCTTTAATGCATGCATTTTAGGATTTGTTGCTTTTTCATTTTGAAAAGCCAGACATGAATCAATTAACATAAACAAAGTTTTAAATATTTTGGCTGTAATTATGCACATAAGTAAATGACCAGGAGAATCAACTATGGTTCCACATTTAGACTTTCACCTTTTAAACAAACTAATAACGTCATCAAATGAGCATATACCTGATTTCATAAGATTTCATACCTGATAATCTGTTAAAGAAAATTCTCATCAGCATTACAGAGAATTCATATTAGGAAGACTGAACTAGTATCTGAACTGGGCCTGCTTTTGGATTGGAAGTAGATCTCCATATTATAACTTTCAGATAAATAACTTCGAACAAAAGAAGTCATTCTATGTGCCTGACTGTGCTTTGTGTTTAGCATTGCTGCTAATACCACTTCATCCTGATTCGGATACCTAGTCTTTGAAAAGAGTAAACTGAAGAAATCCACCCATTTTTTTTTTAAAAAAAAGCAAGCTTCTTTAGCTGTTAAAAGTTCTCAAAATTTTGTGAATTAAATTTGAATGCACAAACCACTTGACTAGAAACAGAAAAAAAACCCCTTCTACATATGCCACAAGGTTTATCTTCAACTTCCTCAAAATTAATTAAAACAAGGTCTCTCAGCACTTATCATGCAAAATAAATTTCAAATATCTTCTACACTACATTATAAATGTGTTTTTTTCAAATAAATTCTTCAATTCCTATAATAAACTCAATCTGCAAGAGAATATATCTATATTGGCCAAAAGTTACACAAAAAAACATGTTTAATATTTATTAACATCATTTAAAACCTCCTGAAGAGGTTTCCTGAAAAGCTTCCAAGGGCTGCAGATGGAGGCTGACACTTTGTTGCTTACTAACAGTCTTGTAAATGCAGTATCATTTCAACAAACTCAGAAACATTGGAAAAACAGCTGAGTTGTTTAACAGACTTTTTTAAAAAACTTATGATGGCTGTAGTGGGGTCATCTTTCCCATAAAACTCTTTAACAGATACCTACTTCTAGTGTGACCATCTTCTTTTTATCAATGGCATCAGTCAAAAAAATAGGATGCTAAAATTTTGCATCAGGAGTTTACAGTACAACTGCTATAAGGCTTGTTTGTATGTTTTATATATATCTATATATTATATATATATATATTTATATATATATATAGAGATATATATAGATATATATAGATATAGATAGATAGATAGATAGATAGATAGATAGATAGATAGATAGATAGATAGATAGATAGATAGATATGATGAACCCAAAGACAAAACACAAAAGGAATTTTCATCAAAATATGAAGACATAACACAAGTTTCACCTATTGAAAGTCTTCAAGAATAAGTATGGCGGTTAGAATCACAATTCCACATAAATCTTGTATCATGAGTTCAAATTCATCTGTTCAGACTGGACTCCGAAAGATTAAAAAAAACACCCACTTACATTTCAGCTCATGCTTTCTCTGGCTGTTGGTTATTCTTTTCCTTTGCAAATACAATATTTACAGATTTTAGCAATATAAGGTTGGAACATTTTTGAAATTCTTTATGCAGTGACAAATAATTCTCTTTCCCCCATGCTCAGTGAAGTGGAATTACCACCAGTAACTACTACCTCCAGGGGAACAGTGACTGGTGAGTATTCACGCTGTAGGTTCCTAACTATTATTTTATCACTGTATGACTGAAGTGTTGAGTCATACCAAAATCATCTACCAGTAGAATTTTCTAAATGAGCCTTATAAATTAAGACATCAAATAAAGGAACGAACAACAAAACATCAACAGCACCACAAGTATTTTAGCCTTTTAGAAGCAGCCTCCACTAAGTAAAAAATTATACTGCATGGAAGATAAAACTACCCTAATGGAAACACTGTGCATTGTGGAGCAGCTACAGCATAAAAGAAGATATTCACAACACTTCAAGTGGTTTTGATTCTCTTCTGTCTTCACATATAAAAAAAGGCAGGATGCATATGTGTGTTTTTCAATGTAGCCACCATTTTCTTGCAGAAAAAGATTTTGTTTTGGCTTTCTACCAGTGATATTTCTGCTATGACAACACAGGAGGAGAGTCCTCCCCATACAACTATCTCTTACCATTTGATGTAAGCTGACAGCATCACAACTTTTTTCCAAGTTAAACTGGATGACTAATATTGTCACAGTGTATGGAGGCATCATCTACTCTAGTACGTACAAGTTCACTACAAAGAATGCTGGTTGAAACAATGGAAAGCATGATGTATTTGCTGACTTCTGCTAACTACTGAGCTCCACCTTTGCCCTGAATCCTCAGATCCAGTTGAAGATGATGAGGACTGAAGGTCTCACAATGCCTTCCAGGGTTAACCATTACAGAATCAAATAAAAGCAGTTAGCTCCACTGAAGGGTCTTTACATAATTTGAAGTCTGAGGCATTCCAAAATTGCTTCAAAAGTCAGTGCAGATATGTCCTGAATATCAGCATTTGGCATCTTTAAATATCATCATTCATATATGCTGTATAATAACCAAATGTAATTTGAAATTGGTTCTTATAAGTCTAATACATACACAATAGAAACAAAAAAGGGTTAATAAAATTGCCAATCTGTTCTCAGATAGATCCATTTTTTAAAAAAAGTTGTTTTTTCAAAGTATCATTTTGATGTTGCTTATGTGCAAAAAACATCTTAAATCAAAGATCTTACTGCTGCATTTTCAAATTCCAGGAAGTGCTATAAAACAAAAATATTAATAAGGATAGTGTGATGTGTTATGAGATTTACAGGGTATAATTTTCCAAGGATACAAATAAAATCTGTCAGTCACTTTCAGTATGTACCTCACAAAAAGCAGAAAGGGACAAATTGAGAAACTATTCTGCATTTGTACTAAATAAATAAATTTAGTGTATGCACTGATCTTGACTTTCAGACTCTTGTTTATCAGTAAAGACCAAAGACTTATCCACCACACTGTCATCTCCTAAACTGGGTTGCAAAATCCAGTGGTAATGACAAATCTGTTATCCATTACTTCACAGAATGTTTTCCTGGACAAGCTTCTCCATACCTTGATGGCTATGCTTCACCATTGTCATTATAGCCTTAAGGCAGACAATAAAGCAAGGAACATATCTCCATTTTTCTAGCTCTCAGCTGAGAAAAAAACACCAGGTAAAGCAGAGTGCTTTAGAGAGTTCATCTAAAAACATGCTGTTAGAGATCCTGCCTTTTGTACATGCCTTGATCCAGGTCTCGGTCCTAGGAGTATGACAGCAGGCTCCCTGCACAGACCAGCTGAGTTGTGGTTTGACTGGGGGACATGATGCAGAGCTTCACATGTGAAAAGCCAAAGCAGCCGCTTAAACAGCCCACATGCCGTGGCTTTTCCAGTAAGCTGGGCTTTTCACTTTTTCTCTTGGCAAGGCTTGCCCATTGGTTACCTGTTCAGAAACTGGATGGCAAGCCCAAGGGCAGCCCCTGCAGACAAGAGGCTCCAGCCCCTCACCAGTCTGCTCTTACAGGGCCCCACACTTCCAGGAGAAATTTGACTATGCCACCTCAATCCTTCTGTAAGGTTATGAAGGTTTTTTAGATCTCATTAGAAGAGCTGAAGCAAAACCAAGGTATGGATATAGCTGTTTTTCCACTATAATGCATGCCCTTTCTGTCTCCTAAAACTAATAAAAGTATACATACAGGTCAACATCATGATGTTGGAGACAAAAGATCATCCCTGATGAGCCCATTTTTTCAGGGAGATTAAAAGACTAAGAGATTTGTTTCCCTGACTTCTGAAAAACTTACTGCTGCTGTCCATGCTGCGCATGTGCATTTACAGGGGCAAATAATTTTAAATATTATTGATTTCATTTTTAGCCCTACACATTTTCCCATCTCCAACGATATGCTATCCTTCACAATTCCTTAGCTATCACAAGTTCCTTTCTGTCAGTCTGCCAACTCGAGCATCTAGCTACACAACCCACCATCTTGACTTTGAGCAACCCTATGTTAAACTACTAACCACACACTTGCGGAGTTCTAGATGAACACCTCTTCTACTTTCATTCTGCCTTTCTACTACACTCTTGAATGAATACTGTTTTAAGAATCAGATCTTCCTAGGTCTGTACAAGGCTGTACAAGAGGGAGAAAGAGCTGAGCCAAGGCCACCACCAGGCTCTGGACATAGCTCTTCCCTCTACGGACAGGAAGGTGTGGAGACAGGTCATATGCCACACAAAAAGACACCACTAGTGCCACCTTCAATCAGTTGTTACAGATCTCTGTATCTGTAAGAGAGGCTAAGCGTGGGGATCAATTGGGGCCCACACTAAGGAGAAACACCTTCTATTTCCTTCCTTGTTTTGAACCTCATTATTTATTTACTGTGTTGGAAAATGCCCTGACACTTATGCTGTGCATTTTCCATATGATCATCAGTTAGAATCACATGAAGGCTGGTTACTTAGACATCTAAGACCCAATTATCCTGTCATTTGCATATGCATAGCACAAACTGACTTCAATGAAAGCTGCACATGCTCCACTGGTGAATAACTGAAACCCCATAACTCAGCTTCCAAAAGCTGCCCATAAAAGTATTCTGATAAATGTATGGAACCTCAAAGCAAAAAGAAGATAAACTTACGGATACACATTTCCCTGCTTTCATAAAAACCAGGGCAGCACTGGGATTTACGTCTGTACATTGTTTTTTCACCATGTCTGTAGGCAGTACGGTAACTGATCCTAAAGAAAAGAATGAATGGTTGTTACATACAATTCATGGTTCATAAACAAAACAATATGTATTCTTACAAAAAATACATGTTTTTAAAAAACATTCAGGTATCAGTAAGAGGAGAGAAACAAAGCTCAAAGAGACTTTGATTTATCTGTTCTGAGTTCAAGAATCCTAGTGGTTCCCCAACAAGCCTTATGCCCATGGGTGGCCAGACAGCAGGAAAAAATGTTAAGGATTTTGGCTACTTAACTAATATGCAAACCAGAGCATCACTGCCTTTGCCATTAGCATCTCCTATGGAGGCTAAAGACTGGAAATATAAATCAGATTGCTGGATCATTACAGCTATCAGCTCCCAAGGGAAAGGCTTCTGGAGATCATCTTCCCAAGAGTCTACCGGTTTTCTAGGGGCAGAGTTGCTGTGAGAAGTTCTGGTTAAGGCAAGAGACGGGCGGTCTCAAAGGAGAGCTTGGACCTCCTGAGCAGCCAGCACCACTGCATGCCTTTTGCCAGGGCGGTGGCTGCATTTGGCCAACTGCAGCCCTGCAGGGCAGTGGTGAGCAGCCCACAGATAAATCCACACATAAACTCATCAAGATCTGCAGAAAATACAGCTTCCTCCTGACACAAGCAAGAATGATCTATCAGAAGTGGGCTCTCCCACTGCTCTCTCCTTTCTGCTCCTCATGGTAAATTTCATTCCCCAGCCCTCCTGGCTGCTGACCATATACTCCACCAAGCGGTAAACACGTCTCCACAACACCTGAGATAGTCTGAACTCCCAGAAAAGAACAGCTTGTATATAAATGGTGTCACAGGTAAACAAAGTGTAATCTCTCTTTGAACTCAGTATTTGCTTTTTACGTACTATCCATAGTGACCTGCCTCCTCCAGCTGCTGTGTCCCAGGGAGTCTTTCCCACTGCTGATGGTTCATACTTATGGGCATATTCCTCTGAGAAAAATGTGTTTTACAGCTGTCATCAGTTTTTAATCATTCACCCCTTCCTTGCTTTCTGCAAGCACAAGGATTTTCCTTCAACAAATCCTTTTGTTTTCCTTTCAAGTAGCATACACTTTTCCCAGAACACAACATTGCAAGCAGCAAGGGGTCTGTCATGACATTTCTGAACACATACACCTCACAGGGTCTGATGAATTTAATTTTGTACACTGCACGCTTTACCCAAACTGTTCATTTTCTGTTAGCACTCCATGGGATGATACACCACCACCTGCTAATGAAACATATGTGACATTGCTTGGACAAGCATTTTCCAGTTACACAAAACCATAGCAGTTAGACAGACTAGTCACTGTCGCCAAAATATTCGACATATCATTCTTGATTTTGACAGACCCAAAATCTTTACAGATATCTACAGTATCAGCAGTTTAACAATATTAGTTAATTAATTATACATCACCTGTGTCGTGTGCACTTAAACCAGTTCAGGATGTCAGTACAACTGGTGTAGTAAATTTGATCAAAAGGATGAGGATATGACTCTTGCACTGTAACTGAGTAACTGAGGAAAGAGAGAGAGAGAAAGCAGACCGATTATCAAGCAAGAACAGTCTGATTTCAGTAAGTCTTTTTACAAAGTGTTGGTATAGAAAGGAATAAATAGAACAAAACACTCAGGTGCAACAAGAACTCAGAGAAAGTTCAAGTTTAAATAAAACATGAACCAGCTAACTTTATAAATAAACAGAAGGTATCAATTGAAAGGTTCTTCTTCCACCAAGCAAAGAAAAATATATATGCAGAGAACAATTATGTTTCTACTGTGTAATACATTTGATGACACAGTAGTACTAAACATTTAAAGAAAAGTAATGTAAGCCTAAATTTTAATAAAATAAAAACGAACAAAACACCGTGTCTCAAATGAGTAGCAAATTGAAGCAGTATGTAGTATGTCTTTTCCTGTGGCAATAAACTTTTAATAACATCACTGGATAGCTGGAAATCTAATTAAGAGTCTGCTGTTACCATACAAAACAGAAAAATCTCACTGGATCTTCTGAGCAATTTCTTTTAAAACTATAGCTGTATCTATAGCAAAACATTTGCTTGGATAGTAGAAAAGTCTGCTAGTGTATTTAGATACTAAGTGGTTGTTAGCACAGAAAATACAGCTAAGCAGTGATTACTGGAAAATTATATAACAGTTATGCCATCACTCTATTCAGCAATCAGAAATTATAAAATACTGAAGTCCTTAGCTAATTTTTAACAAATTTTTTTTGTAGAAATACTATACCAAGGTCCTATTATTATTTTCTGCCAAATTATAAGCACAGTGTCCTAGAAATAATTCTATGCTCCGAAGTGCAGAGCCTCCAGAGCTGTCAGCAGGGCAAGAAGAACAGAGCCCTGTTGCGAAAGGGGAAAATATTGAATCATCCTGGAAAACTCTTCAGCAGGCTGTTTGTGCTGGCAGTCAGTCAGTCCTTGCACAAGGGGGTTAGAAAATACGGGAATGCATGGCGAGTTCCTGCAGTAGGACTAATTCCCAGGACCAGACAAAATACTTGTACGTATGTGCTCCATCCAGCTTTCATTCACTTTCAGTCACGTCCTCTTTGACTTCTTAGCACCTACTGCTGGGTAACAGCCACAATCTCCTCTTCCTACTGTCATCACCTATACACATCCAGACCCACTTACTCTAACTGCCCAGAACTTACTCCCTGTTTTTCCTATGTCCCTATTAAGGCAAGCAACCCTAATCCATTCAGCTGTCTGACTTAGTCCAACAAAACACTGGTGGTGTGCCAACGCTTGCCTGAGGCTCTGCGCTCTGTTCAAGGCAGGGCACTCTCTACCCCTTCTTGCTGTGATTGCGGTTCATTTGTAAAGACCATTTTATTACTGGCTGGGGCAGATTTATTTAAAGCATATAGCATGGCCAGTGACAGCAGCAGTGAAGAGCTTCTATCTGGGGTTTTACTCTTCCATACTTACATACCTTTGTCACCTGCTCTGAGCAACAGTGTGAATATTTCGGTACATTTACTTGGAGTTCCTCCCCCTTTCTGACACCCAGCCGAAGAAAGAAAAAAGTTCATGCAACAAAATGGGTATGCTTTCTAGATATATTTTTCTTTCTGCAGACTTCGATTAGTTTGCTTTAAAATACATTATGCAATGTAAATAGTTATATTTGAGGTTTTCCCATTTTGCTTGTGCTATGTTGTAGCTTCCCTCAAAAACACTTTTATCTGTAAAAACAGTAAACAAAAGCATACATAATATAGATCAGTGTCCAGTAACATCGTAAACACGTGCCTGAATACTGTAAGCAGTTATTTAGTATGGTAACTACTTCATACACACGTTGCTGTGTACAGAAATTGTACACAATGATGTGGGCTGAGACTCCAAATGATTCACATGAAGCTCAGATAAATTCCTGGGGAAGGTCCTTAAGTGACTTTTTTTTTTTTTTTTTTTTTTTTTTTCATATAGAGACTTTATAAAGAAGTAAATACGAGTTTCACTTTCTTTGTAAAGACTCAGCCATTAACAATCACAAATAAATGTAGGGTGGCTTAGCAGCGTCCCAGTGATTAAACTTAAAATGCTGTTTACTTTAAATGCAGAAAACAGTGATGTCCTCAAGTGAACAGTTAGACTGTCTCAAGGACTAGCTGATCAGTCAGAGGCATAATAGTAATAATGAGACCATAAGTCTTGGTTTCACTACTGTGACCTTTATGCAAGAGAAGTACAGCAAATCCTTGTTGCCCAACCTCTCCAGTCCATTGTGACACTTTCCTTGCAATTAATGTGAAACTGGGTGAACAAACAGATGAACTAAATTGATTAATTTCTTTCTGTACAAATTTCTGAACATCATCAAAAAAATTAGCAAATCTTAATTCAGATTCTGTGAATGCTGAATAAGAAAGAATCAGCATAATCAAATTTGGCCAAACTCCAACGTGGTTAATTATATTTTGCATATGTAAAAGCTTCTTTTCACTTCAACAGAAAAAAAGCTATTTTTATTCACTTCTTGCACCCAGATGGTTGTGTAACATTCCAGGTGACACTGTAGGTTTTTTTGTATCCTAATCCCTACTGCAAATATGGCTGTATTTCAGTGCAGTGTGAAATAGTCTTTTACTTATTATTAAACTTACCTTGCCCATGCAGTAATGTGAATTTTTCTTCCCAGTTCATTAGTCAACTAAAAGCTTTAAATCACTTAAAATGTGCCAAGTAAACAGAATTATTACAATCAGAATTCACATCCTGTATTTTCCAGAGGAAAATATTACCTTTCCCAATGGCTACACACATTGGGATCTTCCAGATTCAAAGATAAAGTTGTCCCCATCCAGTTGTACAGGAATATGACAGGGAAGCCAAAAAAGAAATTCAAATGAAGAAACATCTTTCCAAAAAAAAGATGGCTGCAAGAAAAAATATTTAGAATGCATTAACAATATTATACAAATGATAATAAAGGAGATAAAACTATTGACCCATGTATAATCAATATATATGATATAAAGCAACAGGTACTTCAAGAAACACACACTGCTTGCCTAGCAGCAGCAGTATCATGCCCAGTTTGGAAAAGTAACCCAAATGGTGTAGCTTCACATAAGTGGTAGGGTGGTCAGCCAGTGAATAAACTACATTTTAGAGACACCACTGTCCCATCAAATTGCATGCAGCCAGGCTCAGTCTATTTAGTGATTGTTTCTCCACACTAAACGACAAGAGCTGCAACTTAAAATTGAGGCTCGTATTTGCTCAAGACGCGAGTAGAATGGTTCAGCTGATGACACACATTGAGAAATCCTGCACATCACTGACTTACAGAAGGTCTTTGTGCTATTCCATCCACTGCCAGCAGCACCCCCAATGCCTGCAGCCTACACGGACCTCTTAGAAACCACAGATGCTGCCCCATCTCAAGCAGCATCTTTCTTAAAAAAATCTGCCCCAAAATTACACCCTGACCTCACTATATGGCCCCCCTAAGGATGCCTGAGTACCTGGGCCCTGGGTAAGCAAGAGGGCAGATGCCCAGGGTCCGCTTGGGGAAGACTGCACCTTAACACCTGGGCACTACCTCAACCTGGCTATCTCCATAAACTGTCCTCCTGCAGGGCCCGGGCAACAGCATCACATGAAGAGATGCAAGTCAGAGGGACAAAAATCAATATAAAGATGTTCTGCAGGACTCAGTTGTGGTGGTGTGTATTTTTTGATGAAAACATATAAATGAAATTGTATGGATGCATGAACACTCCCTATCAATTCTTCAAGATGCTAAGCACTACTGGAAGGTATAATGCGAGCTCAGGACTTGCAAAAAATGGCATGTTGCTTTTACTAACTAACTAACTAACTGATAACTCTCATGCAAACTAAATAATTAATTGGGGAAAGATTTAAATTACTTTGCTTTATATTGTTGACACAGTTTCATGTTATCCTGCATTGCTACTGCTCTTTAAAGTTGAATTCACAATATAATTTGCAAAAATACCCCCTCATCTGCCAGTCATAGAATTCCCAAATAGAAAAAACATTCTGCTCATTAAAAAGTTATTTTAATAACATAAAAATCTAAAGGATTATCTTAACACTTTGACTAGCTCTATCTTTGTTTTCAAGCAGTTATTTTTAATCTGCATATAGAAACACTTCTAATCCAACCTGCCATTAACACAAATGCCAGAATGAACACTAGTAATAGGCAATTTGTAATGATTTAAGCTGCTATATTTCCCTTTCAGTGAATATTTGACCTTATATCCATATTTTAACACAAATTTTAACACTATGTGATAACAGATTACAAAAAAATTACATCGAGTCTCATCTGTACTATAATAAAATAATATCTAATGAATCTTTTGAAATAATACAAATATTTTTAACAAAGTAAATTAATCAGAAATAGAAATTTCTTACTTTAAATATTATGGGACAGAATAAAACAAACCACAGGAATAACTTTATTTTAAAAGAAAAAAGTCCACTGGGCCATGAAAAAAGATTAAATAGTCTTACTTTACAATACCTTCTTCAGTCAACATAAAAAAGCTGACAAAAAAACTATTGTATTTAAGATATCTGAGGATACAGAGATGATCCCATTTTGCTAAATCCCTCTTGAAAAATCAGAGCTGCTGAAAGACATTTCATGGTCTGTAACTGTTTCTCTGCATGCACACTGCATAGCACAGCAGTCAATGTGCCGTTGTTTAAAAGGCAGTAAAAGCAGCTGTATTTTCAGCTAATCATTTCAACAAAGTGGTGACTTCTCTCATTGAAAACAGTCATTTTGATTATGCAGACTGTAAACTGTATTTCCTTTTTTTCTTTTACTCTCAGCTTCATAACTTTCCTTTTGGATGCATTTAACAAAATTTAAAATAAAAAAAGAATAATTTGCATGAACCCCCTAGTGTAAAACTTGATTGCACTCCAGATCTTTTGCTTAATTATTAAGTAAAATCAAAACAGAAAATCAGCACAACTGATTAGCATTGCAAAAGTGTTTATATTAGCAATAAAAAACATAGATGACTCATTTAACTCTTGCTGTGTACAGTTTGCACTGAGATACACTGTTCAGAGATTTACTTTTCTTATTATATATTGCTTAAATTACCTCACCCAATAATACATTGGTATCCTTTCTATCTACATATACATAGTACCTGTGATTTAGGTACTGAAAATACCCATGTTGGCGAACACCTCTATGCAAATTAGTTATTAGTAGATGTATGAGAGTACATAACTCATGCTAAAACAGAAAGGTCCTCTGACCTCCAACAGCATATTGCATAATTTATGTTCCCGAGCTGTAAACAGGAATTTTGCTACCAGGTTCAAGGTTTCTACTGTGAGTGGCACCATTGACCTCCATGAAAAAGAACTTCAAAGAGGCAAATGGTTGTTCCCAAAATGCTCACCAATACCCAGCAACACGTTTGCATACATACAGGGTGGAAAGAGGCATTTTTCAAACTTCATATGGGAGTTAGCAAAATATGTTTTCCAACCGTTTTAATTGTTAACCAGAATGTACAACTCTTCCAGTGCAGGTGAATTTTCTGACTTCACAACCCGACTGACCACCCACGGCGTTTTACTGCCAGGTCTTTCCTCCACTAAAGTACATAACAAAAAAATGTATGTCTCAGCAGAATGCTAAAATCTTCCTGCCCCTTAGCAATTTTTATACTACTCAAAGGAAAAACTTCTGCTGGCAAATTTGCATCTTTAATCTCATCTGGGCAGGATCTTTAAGGCAGGTCCTATGCAATACAAGGTCTATTTAGCTCAGACACTTCTGTGTTTCCCTAGAGTTTTGTACAGGCTCATGGTTTAAAAATGTTAAAAGGAAAGCAATGCAGCTGCATGAAGCAACTGTGGACTACTCCCCTAAATTTCTGTAATCTAATTAAGGAAATTTAGTTCATTATACATTTGTTATATCAAAGGAAGATATTAATAGTCATCAATAATAATATTTTAAAATTAATCTGATCATCCCAAGGCATACTATAATTACTAACAGGCTCATTTTAAAATGCTGTAACAGGTGTACAGGTATCCCAAAAATATACTCCCATCAATTACAGGTACTTCTAAAATACATTTTAATGTGAGCAACAACATGAACTACATTAGTCTCTCTAGTAAGCAGATGAAAAAGCTTGTATATGCACGATATAACTACAGACAGTTAACCATTACTACCCATCATCTGAGATTTGTAGGCACTTTCTCTGCCACTACCAACTGTGTTGACAGTTCTGCACATATTTTGCTTTAGTTTTTTTTTTTTTTTTCCTGTAGAGTTCAGAGAAAGAATTGATAACTAAAAAAGGCAAACAACTGCTTCTCCTGTATATAATGCAAATTGAGACATGATCTCTCCACCCACCCAGAGCAGAGCCACAAGCAGAATGCAGGGCACACAGCTCTCCCTTAGATTTGTCGTGACAAAAGGTAAATAAGTATGAGTGGAACTGGGGGAGCAGAGGAAGGTAACACAATGCAAAACATAAAAGAAGTGAAGGTAGCTCAAGGCTGCAAACAAGGTTTTTTCGGTCAGCAAAATCAAATGCTGACAGTGAATTAAGCAGCATTAGAACTGCATGAGCAACAGAGAATAGTACGATACAGTTGCTAACATGACATAATGCACCCAAGACCTGGGGAAATGTTGATGTTGCTTTTTACCACTGCAACATGAAAAATGCATCAGAAACATAACATTCAGTTAGAAGCCAAACTTCAGAATAGTAAGACCTTTTCATACTCCCTGTCTTTTAAGGTTTTACAACACTCATTTCTACCTTTCTGCAGTGTACATCACAGGGATGTCGAACAGTTCTCTGTGTTGTAATCCCATGGATTGTTCTTAATTACACTTATATTACACTAACCTGCACACAGAGTAAATGCTATTTTAAAAAATCTTCATTCTGTCCATCACAGTTAAACTTCCAGACTACATTGTAAACCACACAACCATTACTGCAGAGTCCCTTGCTGGTGCCTCTAACCTCACACTCTCCAGACATGACAAAGCCAGCACCCCGCAACAGATTTACTGACTGCTACCCGCAACTTGAAGTCATGGCTCCAGATGAGATAAAGGATTTTTCTAAAGATTTTCTGGTGAAGATTTGCTTGGTCTTTCACTTCCCATGTAGTGTTTTTCATAGAATTACACTCTTCTCCCTCCTGAGGTTCAACTCCTTTACCAGGAGTGTATTTGTTCGTAAAATCATCTCTTACACTACCGATGTCAAGTAAAGCAAAATTTGAACCTGACCTAGTCTTGTCAATGATGATTAGCCCCATGTTAACTTCTGTGAAAAAAACTGATTGCTTTTATTGATTAGAGAATTACTGGGTGAAGAGCAGAAGGCGTTTTGTAAATCAGTGATGCTGGATTACATGAAACCTCACTCATAAACCAAATATGAATGAATGTGAATAGGAGCATTATCACACAGACCCCAGACTCGCACAGAAGTACAACCACAGCAAATGGAAATTAAGTGACAGGTCTTTCCTCCAGTCCTCAGAATATGTCACTCTGAAGGCATCATCCCCAGTTAGGGGAGCTCAGAAGAGACCAACATGCAAGCCACCTGGCAAGGCTGAGACTCTGCTTGACAGAAAATATGTGGGATCTGGACAGCTAATATGAGTTTGCTAAATGATAAACCAATAGTGCCCTAAACTGAATCACCATGTCATGGTCCCCACAATCAGAGATTACAAGGGCCCTTCCTGATGCAGCTTCATCAATTCTGACCCCTTTAACCCATGCTTCTTCACTTTTAAACCTCACTGCTCATCCAAATGTGTGCTAACGGACTGATACTGCCTTAGCCATGTACTCACTGACAACCTGACCCTGCTGGATAAATTTGCTAAATATATGACTAGCCATAAACTGTACTAATCCAATCACTGAACACTCCCTCAAAACAGTATTAATTTCCTTATTTCATACCCTAGCATACAAAAGTAACAGCCCCTTCAGTTTTCTTCTTCCAACATTTATTCTTCTGCAAGCTTTTCACTCCCGAGGTACCTCTGGGTATGTCACCCATTTACGCCCATCCAGACAAGCTCAGGCCTACAAGCCACATCCCAGGATTCCCTACTCAAACACTAGGAGGTATTGCATGAAAAAAAGCGTATCCCTAAGTCACTGAAAAACAGTTATACCATAGACAAATTCGAGTTAGTATCTAAGATTCAAAGTGAAAAAAAATGCACATTTGAGAGTCCAAAGGCACTTAAGATGAACTAAGCACATAAAATGGAAAAACAATTAATTTGGACTGGTACCTGAAAAATAACCAAATAACCAAACCAATTCTCTATGGGGAAAGACATACTGCTACTTTTTAAAGTGCCATGTTATTAAGAAAAATAAATTATTAATTATTTGCCATTTTTCTTCTGTTAATATATTAAATATTTTTTTCTCTCTCTCTTTAATTACCAGAGGTTTCTAGGAAAAGGAGGTTTATGTAATCACAATGTGTTCTGGCCTCATGACCAATAACTTCCAAATCCATTGGTCATTTAAACTGGAGTTAACAGAGTGAAGAAGTCTTGAATTGCCAAGTTCCAGAGAATCCACTGATAACCCACGAATCTGGAAGAGAAGAGGCTTTATCTGCCCATAAACCATGGAAATACCTGTTTTGAATGCTATGGCATCATGATCATTAACTAATGTTATCATCTCACAGGCCGCATATCTGCACAGTTCCTTCTAAATATAAATGCAGTAATACATGATCTGATCTTAAATAACTGAGAGCACCTGTTAAACTGCATTTTGCGTAGGCACCTTCTACTTAAATACAATAACTTTCAGGTGGAAACCTGGAGAAATTGGGAGCTGCACACTGCACGTTGTTTTACAAGTGTCAAACACAATTAAAAGGAAACCCCCATTTCCAGAATGAAATAAGGTAACTGCAAACACTGGAGGAAACAGAAACCTTTAACTGTCAGCAAACATCTAGCCTTATACCAGCAATACCACCCAGTGCCCAGATGCCTGGCCCCTCCACAGAACTGCATGCCCAGCATCACGCTGCAGTACAGACTGAAAAGCACAGTGCTCTTCTATCACCACCACAAACCGGGTCTTCGAGGACTCCGTAATTCCCTGTAAGTCACTCAGCAGTATCTTTTACAAGATTTTTTCGTACTGTAAAAGACCAGATAAGAGTTTCCCTGGGATCTTCTGGACTCCTGAAAAGCAAGACACTTTTTGGCCCATCAACTTCACTTACTGACATGCAACACTCTCACCATACAGGGAGTTTGCATACTTGCTAAGCTGGCAGGTATGATACATCCACTTGTCAGTTCTCTTCCTCCTCAAATCAGTATTAAAAGGAGAGGGAAACAAAGTTCAGTGGAAGTCAAGTTTGCATAAGGCAAGGAGGCAGGGTAAAGGCAAATGCCAGCGCACCAGATCCTTTGCAGATGGACTTATTATTCTTCAGGGGCAGGCTGCCAAACATCACAAGCATGGGTCACTTCACTGTAGCTGTCATTGTCCACTAAATCAGAGCACTGTTCTTTTCTTTCTTTTTTTTTTTTTTTTTTTCAAGTATAGGTCTTGAACATGCAAACCTGTGATTGTTAAGGTTACCCACAGCATGTGTTACTATATGTTCAAGTTATTCATACAGGAAGTTGACAGGACGAACTGTTAACAAAAATCTTTTGGCTAAATGGGCTGTCCGGTTATTTTCCACTCAGATGCAAAGTCACCTAATAAAGACAGTTAAAGCTGTCTAGAATCCAAACCAAACTATCTGACAAGCACACTCATCAAGAAGATGAAACCCTGATACACTACTTTTCCACCAGACACTTGAAGTGAACCATATAAAACTATGTCAGGTAAGTATACTTACCTATTTCTGGTCTGGGTATTAGTGGGCAATAGTTTATTGCTTTAACTTCAGGCTCTCATACCAAAATAAAAAAGGGAAAATTCTTCAAGATGCTGATTGCTCCTTTGTCTGAAGCCAAATAATGAAAAAAGAATAAGCTGTAGACAGAGAAGCTGTAAGTGAATTGAGGAAGGACAAACAAAATGAAATTGTTTCTAAGAAGAATTTATAATAAACCAATTTTGTAAACACAAAACCACCGAAAATTTCCACAGGGTGTGTCTGTACTGTTGATGGTAGCATTGTCTCAGAGTCATATTTTTTGTGTAATGGAAATGTGCAGCTTGTCACCAGGGGACAACCTGGGACCATGAGCAGTTCCCCCTTCCATGCATAGGGAAGGGCATGCAGAAGCCTGGTTTTAGAAAGGCCACCCCCAACCACCATCCCTTTCTCTTAAGCATGTGTAGATCTGAGGTCGCTGTTTTCCAGCTGACTGCCCATTTGCAGGAGAGCAATAGCAGCTGTTTGTTGGCTGCACCCTCCAGCCAGACCTTCAGGGTCTTTCTCCTCCCCTTTCAGCCCCTCACCACAGCTGCGGATTGCCCCTGGGCTGGCCAGCTGCCCCCAAGGAAGCCACAAGTCACATTTTGGAAGAAAACAGTGGTGGGATGCAGAGACGTGGCAGCCAGGGGCTGGCTGGTGATGTCACCCAGCTGGGACATGCTGTAGCAGAACAGGGACCAGCAGCTTTCAGTCTGTACACGGATGGCAATTACCAGCCCTAGGCACCTTTCTCAGGGTGGCTGTTGACAGCTAACGGTCAGTTAACAGCAACCAAAGCAAAACCACATATTT
This sequence comes from Athene cunicularia, assembly GCF_003259725.1. Lineage (NCBI taxonomy): Eukaryota > Metazoa > Chordata > Aves > Strigiformes > Strigidae > Athene > Athene cunicularia. The sequence continues at coordinate 6,149,770 of NW_020799143.1, read as the reverse complement.
TAAGAGAGGCTATACAGTATAGGGCTTGATACAAAAATCATATCCACACAGACTTCCTTTCCTCCCTCTTCCTCTTTTCTTTTTTTAATCAAATAATGTATTCCTTACTGGACCATCAGGCTGTATATTACTTCCAGGACTGTTTTTATAGCATGAGTAAAAACGGCTGGATGCATGTGTTTAAGGTAAGTTACGTCCCAAGTTAGATGTTAGTGCAATGTATGAAAACTGTTTATTACATGATATGAAATCTGTATCGAATTTCTAGCATAGTCCCTTAAGCAGACAGCATCACCAAACCTCTGATATTTCTTTTTTTTCTAAGGGGAATCATAAGAAAGGATATTATATTCATAGTTGCAACTGTGAAAACTCTGTGGTTGCTGACAAGTTGCCTGGGACAATCCTGTGGTTGCTTAAATACACCACTGTCCTGGTCTTACTGCTACGGAAATTCTCATTCATGGTTTTACCCTCTCTTGACTGTAGCTTTTGTGACCCCTCTTGTCCTTTTATCTCAACTAGGAGCCTTCCAGACACTGTGTCACTTCCAGTTTATTGCCAGCACATAAAAGAGTACAATCACAAGACTCAGATAATTCCTTTAGCTTCCTATGCAATTTAGGATACATTTCATGCCTGCCTTCCTTTAAAACTCTTCTGTTTTCCTGTTTTAGTCATCTTCAAAGACCACCTCTGTTTCTCTCCTTCCTCCATTACATGCATATTCTCTTTTTCCACATACATTTCCATCAAACATTAGATTCTTCCCTTTCCCAGACACAACCTCCATTATCATTGGCAAAATTCTTCAGTCTGTAGCTCCCCACACTTGTCACATCTTTTCACTGGACCCTTTCATTACAAAAATAAGACATATGAACACCTTCATTTATCTGTATCTTCTACTTGCTAACAAGTTGTTATCATTTGTGAACAAATTAGTTGGTAGCACTGCTTCAATATATTTATCTTTGTAAATCATCCAAGGAAATGACATTTTGCATATAACACTCTACAGAAAATAAAGTCATTCCAGTTAGCTCCTGTTTTCATGATTTAGACTGAACATTTCACTTCTATAAATCCTTATCACAGTACTTTGTTACAGATTTCAATTTTGAAATTATCTGCTTTTTTGGAAAAATAGTTGATTTACTCTGATGCTATCTCATTTTAACAACTTCTGAACATTTCAATGCATTACTTAACAGCTTTTCTTTCCCACCTACAATAATCTAGTTCAAAGTGCAATGATTCATTGCACAAGCCTCCCACATCCTCTGCAAAGTAAATCCAAAACTTTCTGGTAGGAATAAGGAACCCAGAAGTGTTTGCTTTGACCATTCATTCTCTTCTCCCATCTTTTATTTTGGCATTTGCAAAGGTTAGAATGGACATAGCACTCCTGTATTCTTTCCTCAAACAGGAAAATGGAAGATTGTAATGCAAAACCAAAAGAAATTGGATAATTCTAGTTTTCTAAGAAAAACACAGTTAAAGGGACAAATCCTATTCCCACTGAAGTCAAAGGGAATTTTGCTCTGAACAGCTTTCAGTAAGACTGCAATATAACCTGAAGCAACCTTATAAACTGAGCAACATGTATGACTGGTTTTCACAGTAAACTGGCTCAACAACATTGGGAGATGCTCTCAGTGTATCATTTGGAGTTGCTACTAGCTGGAATAAATGGAAGGAGCTCTACAGATCAGCATGTGGAAGACCAGACCCATCCTGTCAACTACTCATTTCATTTCTCACCCATCTCCCTGTCTCTTTCCACCACTACTGCTGAAGGCCCTAACAAGATGCCATCAAGTAATCATGCTGTGTCCATTTATACTGGTGGAAGTTGTGTATCACTGCTACTGTCCCAGCAGAACTGAGGCAAGACTGAAGTTTTATTCTAACTGTACACCCTTCATAATATTTGTAAGCATATGCAGTTATGGAGAAAATGCTTGTATCTACAAGCCTTCTCCCAAGTGTTTACTTGCTAGCCTGTTCAATTTGCACTGCTCCTTGACATTACAGGTTGACAGCCTTCTCATTATCTCCTATGTGCCCTGTAAGATCTACAGACATAATATCAACAACAGGCCAAGGAGTAGCTGAACATTCAGGACATCAAAACTCAACATTATATTATTTTTTAAAAAATACTACAGACTTAAAACTGTTGTTTGTAGTTGTATAATTTTAGTGCTCAGTCTCCCCCATTTCTGAGCAGAGGAAAAGAAAAAATATTCCTGGGGAGAAATTCAGCTTACCAGGTGCCAATGTTGTCTACAAGTTTTCCCTCTTTCATGTGATTGTGTGTGTGTATGTGCACCGGTGCACCCACACACTGGTGCATATACATAAATATACATACATGCAGGTAAATGTACACAGACACAGACAGATTCAGTATACTCCTAAATAGTTGAAGCTTTAAGCCAAGATACTGTGTTTTAGTGAATAAATAATACCTCTAAGAAATAAAACTGTTAACAACACTCATGATGGGCAGTAAAAAAACATGTTCTTTCCAATGATGACAAAGTAAACAACTTTGTACTTTATCCATAAAAAACACTGATACTGAGTAATTTAATATCAAAGCTACCAGTTCTGATTTATATCCACTTCAGTTTTCTCTTACCATATTTTTTAAGACATCTCAAATCATTCAATTCTTAAATTAATTCCTTTAAATGATGAATCAGACTCTCCTTTAAAAAGAGTGCCTGGTGCACCACTAAAAGAAAATAATGTAGGCAAATGCCTTAGAATGTCTAACAATCAATAGGAGACATTTTTGGTTGCAATTTATATCTTTTTCAATATAATTTCTCTTATTAAAATATGTACATTTACTTTGGTTACAAGTTATCTGAAACCTTCCTGAAGGTCTGCTGCTAATTCCAGCTTGAAGGCAGTGTAATTTGAACTCAGAAGAATCAGGACCACGTTTTTATTAACTTGAGCATAAGGCCCTAAATCCCTCAAAATATTATCCTGCAGGACTTATGTTGCCTTCTTTAAACCTGTACCTCTGTGCAGTATGGGTTGTAAAAGGACATCAGTAGCACAAGGACATATCTATCATTATAAAAATGGTCTATTCACAGTATTATCTGACAAAGCACCTTTAGTAACAAGGCACCCTATTCAGAGATCTAATTTTTGCAGACATTTGTATGCCAAATTAAAAAAATCTCTATGATGGTGGGTTTAATGAGGTACTTTGTTATTCTCTGTAATAAAAATTAAAAGAGAGAGACAGAATTCTTCAGCTTAATTACCACATCTGTTATTAGGCACTTTACTGTGATTGACTGGAGTGTATGTGTCAGAGACTGTGCCAGAAAACAGGCCAACTTTGTAAGTAGACTTACAACTTACAGCCCAACTGGCATTAGCAGCATCTCTGTTACAACTTCTGCTGCCGCTCAGTTAAAACTACAGGAATGTTGGCCTTGGTTCAGTCATTCATTAAAAATAAAAACAAGTATTGCGAACTGCGCATGGATTTTTTTTTAAAGGGAAATTAAAAGCATTCACTGTTTTCAGAACGAAATGCAGTGGTCATCTGACTGTGTGAATGTGTTATCTCTCTTTAACGGATGAGAGACATAAGCAATCCAGAGTTTGGAAACCTTGGGATGAAATTTCATGTTCGGTAGTACATCCGCTGCTTTATTATGCTAGCAGACAAGCAACCAGCTGAGAAGACAGTGAAAAACAACACAGCATTTGCAGAGGGACTGGACGATCATGGTGAGGGAGCTGCTGGGAAGTTTGAAAACAGAATGGATGCTCTCCTCTGATCGACATGGAAATTTGGGATGAAACCTGAACTCACTCATGAAACTGTTCTCCCTGAAATCCAGAGCAGTCATGCTGCCAGCATTTGCCAGGTCACCTCACTAGCCACAGCAGGGACACTCCAGGCAGCTCAGCAGGGCGCTTCATGCAGAGACAGCAAACCCAGCTGCAGCTCCGTGGCAGGAGACAGTGCAGATGAGTGGGGGAAAGCAAAGCCAACAGAAGAGGAAAATATCAGAGAAGCCACCCTGAGGGATCGCATGATGCCAGGAGGAAGCACATCCCTCCTCCTGCCCATAGCTGTATTCTGGGTGGTGCTTACAACTGACTTTTGATGCCTGAACACTCAAGATTCACTGTCACGACACCTAGTGAAAACTCCATGCTTGGGCTGGCCAACAACTGCTATTGCATGGTTTTTACTACCAGCTAACCTTCTTTTGGCTCTAAAACCCAAACTCTTAGCATCTACCAGTTCCAACACAGCAAAACAACTCTGAGTTTACATGCACTTACTCCCTCGACTGTTTCTTTCCAATTTCACACAGGCTTTCTACTAAGAGCACAGAAATGTATGTACCTATTGTCAGCAAAGAAGACAGACAGGCCAGCTGCCATATTGCTTAAAATTACTTCTCTTCATCCATTCTGTCCAGTAAGGAGCAAAGGATTATTTGGCCTTCCCTATTGATTTTCTGCACTGCTCTAGAGAGTGCAAAGAAAGGTAGCCATGTGTAGAACAGCAACAAAAATTGCACCAATATCCATTACATCCACTCCTAAAGGCAGAAAGATGCCCTTGTGTTGAAAGCTAAAGCACACTAAAGTCTACCGTGGGTTGGGGCAAGCAACGGGTGCTTCGTCTGACCCAACCTATCAGCTGCCCAGTGAACTAATCCATGAATAAATCTTTCCTCTCTCTGGAGGGCAAACTGTGACATTAATTCCCTTCCTCCAGGAGAGCAAGTGACCATTTTCTGGAGAGTCTTCCCCAACGGGTGAGATGAGCCAGGGCAGATGGTCTCTGTCACTGTCTAAAGGTCTTTGTTGTGTTCTCAGGACTCCAAGGCTGCTGCACACTACAAGGGGTTCCAGAAAGTTTCGACATGGCTCTCTATCCCATCTTGCCTCTTGTGTGCCTTCTGCAAATAACTGATTCCTGCAATCTCTTGAATTTAGCAAAAGGTAGGATTCACTTACTTAAGCACACTTCTTTTTAAATATATGTTATGCAATAATCTCACATAGAGTATTTTTATCGACGTAACTCCCTATAAGATCTACAACACTTTTTCTAACACTATAAGCCTTTTTGTCCTTAAGGCTACTCTTAATAACGCCACTGTACATGGAAAGTATTTAGGCTCCTTTCTAAATGTTTTATCTCATTTCATAAAACAAATCAACAACAGCGCTGAAAACAGAATTTAAGTCTGCTAGTTTCCATTTTCATCCTTCTCTTAGGACCCATGCCTCCAGTTTGGTATTTTGACACAGTGGCTATAACATGAACATCATGCTTACAGTCCTTACTGTGGCTGTAGTGTCAGAAGCATGAATCACATGAAGCACTTTGTGTCTTAGACATTTACAAAGAAATCACCACACACAATATCATGACTGGGAGAAGTTTTAACAGATTTGGATCACCTCTGAAGAGGCCAGTAATACCCTCTAATTTGGATGCTTTTTCATTTCTTTGTTTTTCCCTCTGGTAGTCTTCTCGTAAACTGTAATGAAGAAAACCACATGTTTATGTCTAAGAGAAGACCTCAGTGTACTAAAACTTTGGTATTTCCCTGTAGAGGTAATTTGTGGAAGTATAGTGTGAGAGACTCCCACAGGAGAAGAGGAGGAAGATTAAAGTACATCCTAGGATGCAGCCTCCAGAGATGCTTCTACATGACATCAGCCATTTTTGCAGTGACTGCAATGGCTTTCTACTTAATTCCAAAAACTTCCTACTGAAGACCATGATGCAGCAACCTCAAACTTTGCTAGATGAGAATAAGCATTTCCTCTTTGCATTCCAGCACTACTTTAGCAAACCAACATCTATTTTCTGAAGTTGATCCACTGGCAAAATAAAAACACTTGTTAAAGGGTGTGGTACACACAAAAAGGTTGACAGCCTGCAAAGACACAAAAAAATTCTTCTGTATTTTATCGGTGCAGACCAAAACCCCAAATCACTGCCTCCTCTGAGGTTCACTTACCATGATCGCATATCTTGGCTGTTGTTACTTGTACATAATGCAAATTGGCATGAACTAGTGTTCAGCAAGAAAGAATGGAGCATATCTTAAAAGTGCATTAAAGCTGCAGAGCAACAATATTGTTCCAGAGATGAGATTAAGTCTCCCAGCTGTCTGAAATGGGTTATGGAGATAGAATAAAACTACTGACAACAGTGGGGATACTTAAAGCAAGGAAACATTTCCCTTGCTATGTTTTTGTTTCATTTTTCAACAACTACTCACCCAATCTTCTTACTCAGTAATTAAAAATGCACTTTTTTGTGGGTTCAGGTTTAAACAACTCTGAATAGTGAAACTCGTATCTATTCAGTACCAGCTTCTGTCTTAAATTGATGAAGTCCTGTGGCATACCTGCATAGAAATATTTGCAACATGTAGTGCCTTTAATCCAAAACAACCCTAAAGCATGAAGAGCACTATCCTTGCCATGCATTCTCAGCAGAGTCCATTACAGAGCTGGAATTTAGCTTTTTTTCTAAAAGAAAATTTAATAATCTCTTAAAAGAGGCCAGTTGTTCTGGCTTTGGTGGAGGTAGCTTTGGCATATCTGGACAACACGGATGTGTGTGTTCACAGATCCTATAATGCATTATCCAGGTGATACACAAGGGATCCATGTTCACACACCTCACCTCAGTTACACTGAAAGTCCATTCATTTCACTTGAGTTATTCCTGGTTTACTCGATGCAATTAAGAAAATTGGGCCCTCAGCTTCAGTTCTCATGTCTCTTCATGAAACTAGCTAGAATGAATTTATAAAAAAACATAAAGCACATTCTTTGCACACAGCTAAAATCTTTGTGATATCTTCCCTCCAATTTAAAATACACATTTCAATCTCACTGGTAGGTACCCTTCAGAAACAGTTGTTATTTACCAATATCAGTCTGCGGAAAAAAAAAAGAAAAAAAAAAAAAAAAAAAAAAAAAAGATTAAAAGATCAAGTTACTCTTCACTTCCAAACAAGCCTGGACACAGCTGTACATCAGCTTCCGAGCAACTGCTTCACAAAAACACAACAGGGCTTCTGTCTTCCCACAGGGTTTACTCAGGTCATCCGCATGTGGCATGGATTAAAGCAGCACTAAAGCTCCATTACACAGCAGGCGGAGCCACGACCTAAGCGCACAAGCCGGCGGTGCTGCTGGTGCCACTGGTAAATGCCCCAGCCGCGTCAGGTGCTCTGCCCCAAGACGACTCCCCCAGTGCCAGCAGGAGTCCATGTATAGTTCTCATACGATCCGCAGCCGGGACAGAAAATAAGGACCCAAACGATTTTTCTGATTTTACATTTTCACTGTCTAAGCAGAAGGAAGTTGGAGGGAAATAGATAAGTGTGTTAAGCGGAGATTTTGTAGGCCAAAAGAGGATAGTGAAGAGGCAGCCTAAGATTTTGGTGGTGATAGAGCAGTGGGGTCAGGCAGCCTGTGCAAATTGTAAATTTTCTCTAGAAACACCATCATCAAAACTGAAAACAAGAGGAAGGCACAGTCCCCATGTTAACCACCTGAGTACATGGGGCAGAGGCTTCCCATACACAGATGCCTCCTCAACCAGATGGAGTTGAGCCAGAGCTTGTCCCTCAGCGCCCAGGTGGGCTACAGATGGAGTGCCCAAGCCCACAAGAAGCCTATACCCTGGCCAGGGTTTAAGACCACAACCCCTGCACAGGAAGGGCTGTTTCACTTGGTAGACCACCAGCCTTCCGGCACCTCAGCACACAAGCGAAACAGTCAGCAGGGCTGGGGAGGTGGGGTTTTTGCTCCTGGACTTACAGTTCCTCTTTTCATAAACATGACATCAAGGAATTGCAGAGTGTTAAGTAATTTTTCTTTCCTATGGCTCATGCCAGGAAGACAATATCAGAGCAAAGCAGTGGCAGCAACCATCCAGCCACAGGTGCCCATATTTTTGTCATGGCAGTAAAAAGTCAATGTCTTACTGGCATTCTTATGCATAAAAAGCAATCATGTGGTTAATCAGAACCTAGAAAGACAGACAGACAAGATAGATAGATAGATAGACAGATTAGATACATTCGATAGAGAGAGAGATAGAATAGTACACTGCAGCCAGTGAAACACTACTCAGCTGCAATATATCAGCAACTCCCACCAAAGGGCAAAGCAACACTACTTTGCAGGAATAATTGCACCAGGCATTGTATTCTGTCTCTCTTCCATGCTCTCCAACCAACATACAGCCAACGTGGACAGGTATTTATTACTTCTCAACCACTTCACCTTTCATACAATCACAGAATCATTCAGGTTGGAAAAGACTCTTGAGATCATCGAGTCCAACCATCAGCCCTACTCTACAAGTTCTCCCTACACCATATCGATATCCCAACATCTCATCTAAATGACCCTTAAACACATCCAGGGATGGGGACTCCACCCCCTCCCTGGGCAGCCTGTTCCACTGTCTGACCACTCCTTCTGTGAAAAATTTTTTCATGTCCAGTCTGAACCTCCCCTGTTGCAGTTCAAAGCCATTCCCTCTTGTTCTGTCACTAAGCACCTGTGAGAAGAGACCAGCACCAACCTCTCTACAGTGTCCTTTCAGGTAGCTTTAGGGAGTGATGAGGTCTCCCCTCAGCCTTCTCCTCCTCAAACTAAACAGTCCCAGCTCCTTCTATCGCTCCTCACAGGATTTATTCTCCAGGCCCTTCACCAGCTTCATTGCCCTCCTCTGCACTCGCTCCAGCACCTCGATATCTCTCTTGTATTGAGGTGCCCAAAACTGGACACAACACTCCAGGTGTGGCCTCACCGGTGCAGAGCACAGGGGGACTGTCACCTCCCCACTTCTCCTGGTCACACTGTTTCTGACACAAGCCAGGATGCCGTTGGCTTTCTTGGCCACCCGGGCACACTGCTGGCTTGTGTTCAGCTGCTTGTCAATGAGAACCCCCAGATCCTTCTCTCCCAGACAGCTCCAGCCACACCTGCCCAAGCCTGTAGCCATGCAGGGGGCTGTTGTGGCCCAAGTGCAGGACCTGGCACTTGGCCTTGTTGAAGCTCATCCCGTTGACATTGGCCCACTGATCCAATCTATCCAAGTCTCTCTGCAGAGCCTCCCTATCCTCATGCAGACCGACACTCCCGCTTAACTTGGTGTCATCTGTGAACTTACTGATGATACACTCTATGTCCTTATCAAGATCATCAATACAGATGTTGAACAGAAATGGTCCCAACACCGAGCCCTGACGTCACCACCTGTGACCGGCCACCAGCTGGATTTAGCTCCACTGACCCCCACTCTCTGGGACCAGCCAGCCAGCCAGTGCTTGACCCAGCAGACCATTCGCTCATCCAGGCCATGAGCAGCCAGTTTTTCTATGGGAATTCTGTGGGGAACTGTGTCAAATGCTTTTTGAAAATCCAGGTAGACAATATCCACAGCTTTTCCCTCATCCAATAGTCGGGTCATCTTGTCATAGAAGGAGATCGGGTTTGTCAGGCAGGACCTGCCTTTCATAAACCCATGCTGACTGGGCCTGATCCCCTGGTTGTCCATTATATGACTTGTAATGGCACTCGAGATGACCTGCTCCATGACCTTCTCTGGCACCGAGGTCAGACTGACAGGTCTATACTTTCCTAGACCCTCCTTTCTGCCTCTCTTGTAGATGGATGTCACATTTGCCACCCTCCAGTCCAATGGGGCCTCCCCAGTTAGCCATGACTTCAGGTAAATCATGCACAGCGGCCTGGTGAGCACATCTGCCAACTCTTTCAGCACCCTTGGGTGTAACCCATCCGGTCCCACAGACTTGTGTGCATCCATCCAAGTGGTGCAGCAGGTCTCTGACCACCTCCTCTTCAACTGTGCTGACCTCAGTCTGCTTCCTCTCCCCATGTCCCAGCTCATGAGGCTGGGTGTCCAGGGAACAGCCAGTTCCACTGCTAAAGACTGAGACAAAGTAGGCGCTGAGCACCTCAGCCTTTTCCTCATCCTTAATTTCCATGTTCCCCTCTGCATCTAGTAAAGGAGGGAGATTTTCCCTAATCCTATTTGCTGCTAATGAATTTATAGACAGATTTTTTGTCATCCTTAACAGCTGTAGCCAAGTTGAGCTCTAGCTGCGCTTTGATTCTCCTAACGTTCTCCCTGCATAACTTCACTACATCTTTATAGTCTTCATGAGAGACCTGCCCCCTCTTCCAAAGGTCATAGATTCTCCTTTTGTTCTTGAGATCCAGCCAAAGGTCCCTGTTTAGCCAGGCCAGTCTCCTTCCCTGCCTACTTGTTTCCCAGCACATGGGAACAGCCTGCTCCTGTGCCCTAAGACTTCTCTCCTGAAATATGTCCAGCCTTCCTGGACTCCCATTTCCTTCAATGCAGCCTCCCAAGGGATTCTGTCAATCAGCCTTTTGAAGAGGTCAAAGTTTGCCCTCTGGATGTCTAAGGTGGCAATTTTACTAACCCCTCTGTTTCTCCAAGGATGGAAAACTCAATCATTTCATGATAGCTGCACCCTAGATGGCCTTCAACATTTACTTTCCCCACAAGCTCTTCCCTGTTCACAAGAAGCAGGTTCAGGAGGCACCTTCCCTGGTCGGCTCACTCACCAGCTGTGTGAGGAAGTTATCCTCCACACATTCCAGGAACATCCTAGATTGTTCCCTCTCTGCTGTGCTGTCTGTGATCCCAGCAGATATCTGGGAGGTTAAAGTCCCCCACAAGAACAACGGCAAGTGACAATGAGATTTCTCCTGACTGTTTATATAAGGCTTCATCCACCTCACTGTTTTGGTTGGGGGGGTCTATAGCAGACTCGCACAGCAAGATCTGCTTTATTGACCCTTAACCTAAACCAAACACTCTCAACCCTGTTATCACTATACTTGATTTCTGACCTTTCTTTGCTGCTTCAAGGAATGTGGCCTTTGTCCGGAAGAAGGGACTGTGAAGTAGCAGCAGGGGACACGCAGTTTCTGATGGAAGAACTGCCCAGGGTTTGTGGATATTCAGGTGCTCACTCCCAAAGCATGTGAGAACTCACAAAGGATGTGAATAACGGCTCTGGAATTAGCATCACAAAATTAGGGGCAAATAGGATAATGGCACAAATGGGCAAATGGGACTCCCACTGAGGAGCTCATAAAAACTGTTTAGACTTGAGTCTGTTTATTCCTATTACAATTACTTAGATTTTCTATGAAAGTGAACACCACTCTAGAGAGGATCTAAACTAAGACTTGCTGAACTCAACTGATGTATCTCCTTCCCACCCTTCAAAAAAATCTCCTTGAGATGTTTAGGTTCCTGAAAGTCTCCTAGGAGCATTGTAAAAAACAAAATTTCACAAGTTGCAAAGCTCCCATATTTTGATGTCACTGAATATAGAGTAATTTGGATGCTACCATTGCATCAGAAAATACCAAATGGATGGGAGCACCTGACAATACAAACAGGACCATGAGAGCTTACATCATGAGAGACAGTGACACCTATAGCAAACTATATCTAGCTGGCAAGAATCATATGGTACCATCTCTAGATTAAGCCCTACCCATCACTTTTAAATTACATACTCAAATGTCTTTGTCTTTTGTGGTCCCAAAACCAAACATTATACAGGTGAATGTGATTTTAAGAGTAAAACACACCAAAAACATTAGTTCATTTGTACATTAGTACTTGGAAATAATTATTTCCTGCACCGGCTTAAACCACCACACACATGAGAGATGGGATTTCAGATTTGGAGAGGGTGTTTGCTTTGCTGTCCTCAGGAGACAGACAGCGTGCTGTTTCACATGACACCTACTTTTAGGATATTCATAGTGACGTTATAATTTAAGAGATTCTTATGCACAAAAAAAGTAATTATATGGATAATTAAAATCCATTGCTCTCATAAGGCTGTGCAGTGGCCTACGTCCTTTAATGGCAGTACATACAGAGATCACAAGTATAATTTCCACAGTGTTTGCAAGAGAGAAGGAAATTCTACCTTCTATGAAGTCTGGCACCCTTCCAACACAGTTTAAAAAAGAAGTTATTAAGTACTGATCCTTTTCTTGAGGACTATTTGAAAAAAACTGTCTGTCCAACCCAGCTTTACCCTCAGCAAGCATTTATTCACTGGACTTTCTCAAGCAGATCCTTGAATTTCTTAGACCAACAGCTGAGTCTCCCCTCTGACACCAGCTGGGCTGTATCCTCAGTATGTCCTTTCACTAAAAAGATTAAGGTAAACACTGGAGGAAGAAGCTGGTCGTTAGTCTAACTATGCCAGCCTCACTCCCCAAACAAAATACCTCCTGTTTTTTTTTCCCAGGAGCAGTGGCACTCTTCAACCACACTCAGGTTAAAGAAAGAAGCAACAACCACCAAAAAACCATGCAAGTGTCAGGCCAAAATTGGCTGGGATTTTTACTGGCATGTAAAATTCAGACAAAATCACTAAACTCTCAAGTTTTGATCCTCAACCACAAGCAACTTGGCATAAAAAGGAATTTGTGAGCAAAAGTGCCAAGTTCATACAGAATCTGCAACAACTCCTTATGGAGTGTGGCAGGTGAGTGTGGGGAAGGGCTGGCTGCTGGGGGCAGCCCTCAAGCACATGCTGGACGGAGCAGGACTGAGCACAGCCCTTCATCGATGCAGGCAGGAGCAATAAAATCATCAGCTCTTCAGGCACTTGTGTATTTAAATAGAGCTACACATATACCATACTTCTTGATTTATCATTTGTAGCTCAAACACAAAATACAGCCTGACCTTCTTCAGATTAATTTTTGATGACACAAAACTCTTAATATAGGCATAAGTAATTTTGGTGATCATCTCTCCCAAAAGTATAGACAAAAAAAACCCTCCAAAGGAAAGCCTAATGATGGGGAACTGAATAAATAAAAAGGCAAATTATTTAATACTTCTCTGTCACCAGTTGCAAAAATGCTTTCTGTTTTCTTTGCAGTTCAACAGCTTCTCTAAAGTAAAATATTCACTAGGCAAGTGTAAGCAAAGTAGGAAAAATGTGTCAGTTTAAACAAAGCACAACTGCAGAATATGAAATAATTTTATATTTTGAATTTCTGTATTCAGAGAGTGTAACAGTCAGAGCAAAATCAAAAAACATATTTAAACCTTACATGAAATTAAGGAAATTGAACTCATTATACCAATATACCAACAAACAGGCAAAGTGCTCTGGAAATTACATGTTTCCCTTAGGGTATGTGTTTAGGAGTAAATACTGTTCAAAAACAAACACAAGTTTAATAAGATCCTCAATCAGAGTAAGAAAAAAGAAGGAGGAAGGGAAAGAAAAAGAAAGAAAAAAAAAGAGAAATGGAAAAAAATAGATGAAAAAAGGAAAAATAAAAGAAAAAGAAAAAAGGAAAAAAGAGAAAAAAAGAATGTACAGCAGTAACTAGGGAATGAGTCCAAAGTGCCTTTGCTGAGTAAGACCACCAGCGGCCATCATTGGGTGCCACCTCTTGTGCACTGAAGAAGACAATCCAGCCCTCAGGGCTGCAAAGGCGAAACAGTTGTTTTTAAACAAATACATTTCTAATCGAAGAGCTTTCCACTCCAGATGCTGTATCCTATTTTTTAAATAGATTTACAATGACTGACACAAGTATGCTGCCTTTGGGGCCAAGACTGCTGCAGCTCACAAGCTGTCAGGGACATTTCTTTATGCATCAAGTGCTCTTGATTCTTGCCAGTGGTCTTGAACCCTCTGAAGAGGGTTTATAAGTCACCAAACAAATGCTTCCCACAAACACACATTATTTGCACCTAAGTTCCAGCGATCATAACATGTGTGTGTTAACACACCAGTCTGCTCCGAAATTTTGTAAACACTTTAGAAGAAACTATAACTCAGTTATACATGCTCAAAAGCACGATGTAGGAAGCAATCTTGGAGCACAGAACAAAAGAACTGGAAGATCCACTTGGCCTACTGACACACTCTGTCTTACTTCCACCATGTCTGTCCTCACTGCTACATTAAATATTTTCTGCCAATTCCTGACAGCAACTTCCAAAACAACATAAACAAATCAGTTATGTCAATTTGTACTTACAACTTAAACAGACCGTGGCATGCGCACACACACACACGCGTGCGCACGCGCGCGCGCGCACATGCACACACACACATCTTTTTTTTCTTTAACATGCAACTGCTTCCACCGTATTCACGTTCTCAGGGTGACCAAGCATAGTCCAACTATTGGCTTTGGGAGGATCTGATGCCATTGAGGCGTGCATAATGGCCTCTTTGTCTGGCTGTCACATGAACAGCATTGTGTTACAATCACTGTCACTCCTGGCTTAGACTGCAAGGCATGCTTTCACACAAAACATTCGCTCTGGGAGCTCTCTTTGACAGAGCCCTGTGATCGAAACTCTTTCGCTCCTCTTTAATTAATCAGTTCAGCAATTCCAAAACTTTGTCAGGATTCAAAGGCTCTCACCCAAATCAACTGATTCTGAAACTTCTCTATGGGTCATATGAAGAAAAGGGCAAGTAACATAAAATAGCCATCATCTAAATCACTATGCGTGAATCAACACCAAACTGAAGTGTTGAGCAACACGGTTAATAAAAAATAGACTACCGTAGTACAAAAGGTCTACATGAAGGCAACAACAGTGAAAACATAGAAACAAATTTGATTTAATTCACCTTTGCAGAATGTGAGGTCAGAAGGATACCAGTAGTGGGATCCCCCCAAAACCCAGCTTAGGAGAACACAAGCACAGCATCACAGCCAGAAATTCCTCCTCTTGGTTCTACCAGCCTGCAACCTCACTGTTCCCACCTGTATCCACAGTGGAAGGCAGATGCACCCTGTAGCCCTGATCTTTAGATATTAATTAGGACGGTCAAAACGAGACTGCAGCGTACAGCTTCCTCCGCACATGCTGGCTCCCAATGGGAAGGCCCAATGCACAGGCAAAGCCGGAGCGGGGGAGCTCTTGGGCAGCTCCCGCATTCTAGGCTGGCACCGCTGCTGAGCTGTGGCGTGACTGCAGAGTACAGGCAGTGCGCAGCACTGCCACCTCCACTGTGAGCCCCGGATGAGCATCTCATCATCACTCTTCCCAAACCCTTTGACAGAAGAGTATTTTGTTCCAGCTGACAGTTGGGGACAGGAAAAATCCCAAGTGAAAGTTATCTCCACTTTTTAACATTTTTCTCCTGTGCTTCAGAAAAATGTCTGCAAGATAAAATCAAAACATTTCCACAAGACAACAATGAGTAACTTACCAGGTGATAATGTTATTACTTGCTGTGTAAATCCTTTAAATTCACCAAAGGCCCCAAAAGAGTCCTGAAAAGTAGATAAACAAGATTTCTGTATAAGGAGAAACTTCAAAAGATACTGTGAACGTCTGAACTCACTGAGACCCTGCACAGATGTCTTTGTTTTCATTAATGAAAAATATTATCACAGGGCTAAGACCAAAATATGTTAAGAACGACGTCCTTCTGCCCTTACTGTCTCCCTGAATCATTCTGTGCTGAATGCATTTGTCTCATACAGTTACTTACAGAACACAATGCTACTCACTTTGAAGAGGGCTTACAGGATTTACCCCTGAAGGAGATAAGCGTGATGCAGCACAAACTCATTGCATAGTGTTTGCAATATACAGACTTTACAAAGCAATGGCTTCTTTCCAAAACAAATGAGGGTGTGCAACTATCAGCTTGCTTATTGTTTACTGTCCAATTCATTCTTCTGCTGTAATGTATCTTCTGCTGAACTCTGGTTTGGTATTCCTCCCTGCTGCTGCTCACAGATATGTCAGTTACCCTAAACACACATTATCGCTCTCTTGATCATTTTTTCTTTCTTGAGGAGCCTTGACCAGCCCTCCCTTTTCTCTACATCATCCACCATTGCTTCAAGCAGTCTCTCCCAGAGCAGCACTGCCCATGGGACACACCACTGGGCTGGGTCAGGGTCCCCCTGTCTCATGCCTGGACAACTTCACCCACGCTGCAAAGCACTGCTGGTCTTCTCTCGTCCAGACTGACAAATCCACCATCTGCATTGCCCTAAGGTCATGGCTTGTTCAAGCCTCCCCTTGCCTTTCATGGGTCTCTTTCCATGCCCAACATTCCTCATACTCAACAAGATGTTGACCCTTTCTTTGGCAGGGCTACAGTACCACCATTGATAATACATTGTCTCCTAATTGAAGACACTCACCAGAAAGAAACTTAACCATTAATCCCTTTAAACATTTTAATTTCCATGATTTCTGATTAATAATGACTGTGGCTCGACAGTTGTTTTCATTATTTCATTGTCCTTACTTCCTACTTACTTTTGTCTTAAATTTTAGACTATAAAAGGCAAAAAATATTTTTGTGCTGTTGTACAGCTCCTGTGACTGTAATGGTGGGACTCTAGAGCTGTACAACCTACAGCTGTAAGAGCTAGAGTTTCTAATTTAAATATAAGATATATTGTTATGAAGCCTTTATATGCAAGTGTCTTTGCAAGAGTTAACTGGCATCTCTGTGTGTTCAACAAAAATAATTTGGTAGGCTTAGAAGAGTGTTCTTTTACAGCAGCAGAAAAGAAGATTAACCTCGATGACTGTGTTCAGTTTTGGGCCCCTCGCTACAAAAAGGACATTGAATGACTCTAGCGTGTCCAGAGAAGGGCAACGGAGCTGGTGCAGGGTCTGGAGCACAGGTCGTACGGGGAGCGGCTGAGGGAACTGGGGGTGTTTAGTCTGGAGAAGAGGAGGCTGAGGGGAGACCTCATCGCCCTCTACAGCTCCCTGAAAGGAGGGTGCAGAGAGCTGGGTTTGAGCCTCTTTAGCCTAGTAGAAAGTGACAGGACGAGAGGGAATGGCCTCAAGTTGCGCCAGGGAAAGTTCACACTAGGTATTAGGAAGCATTTCTTTACAGGACGGGTTGTTAGGCATTGGAATGGGCTGCCCAGGGAGGTGGTGGAGTCCCCATCCCTGGAGGCGTTTAAGAGTCGGGCTGAAAAGCGCTGAGGGATAAGATGTAGGTGGGAACTGTCAGTGTTGAGTTAATGGTTGGACTGGATGATCTTCAAGGTCTTTTCCAACCTAGACAATACTGTGATTCTGTGATTCTTTCCTGAAGTCACACAGTAAGTCAGTGTCAAAGTTAAAATTATGCTTTCTGCTTTCCAATCTATATTCTTTCATTGTCTTGCTCATCAAAAGGGCTCAGAATTAGCTGACTATGGGCTAATTTCTCTGACAATCAGATACAAAATGCAGATAAAACACGAAGAGCTGGATGTCTACATTTTAATATCAACCTAATGTGTACATCCAAAGGCATGAACCACAAATCCTTACACAAGCAAAACATCAATTAAAGACCGGACAGTTTGAATGGGTTAATTAACAAGAATGCTGACACAATCAATAGAGCTATTCTAGCAAAGCAAATCCCTCCCCAGAATAGTCCTCCTATTTTTCTGACAGATGGCTTTACATGATACATATGCTTTTCGTAAGAAAAACATTTGGAATATCAAGACACAGATTCTTCTCATAGATGAAAAAATAAAGCAGTTATATCTAAGTTCATATGCTGATTCTAGCATATGTTTCAAATCTTCAAAGGGAAGTATGAGTATCAATTACTGGGAAACCCATCCCTTAATATTAAAAATCAGGGTCAAATTCCATTGCCAACACTGAGCTGGTAACATTACTA
This sequence comes from Athene cunicularia, assembly GCF_003259725.1. Classification (NCBI taxonomy): domain Eukaryota; kingdom Metazoa; phylum Chordata; class Aves; order Strigiformes; family Strigidae; genus Athene; species Athene cunicularia. The sequence goes on along the minus strand of NW_020799143.1, from coordinate 6,132,005 downwards.
TGTAGTGAAATCTGGTGCCACTGGCATCATTCATCAAGGAAGGCACTGCTTAGTGCAAATAAGGATGTTAAGTTCCACTACACCATTCTACCTCACATCTAAAAAAAATCTTATAGTGGGTTTTCACTGCTCTATGCTGTGTTCCATTTAAAACATGAATATACTGGATCACATGCATGTTATGGTATTTTGTATGGAAGAATCAACATATCTTTGAGTAAAACTGTAGCACATATGCAAACAATCTGTTTATTTTTTTCCTTCCCCAAAAGCCACTTACTTCCCTTAATGAGAAGAACTGAAAATGCCTAGACAAGAAAAAGCTGTGGGGAGACACGGTGCAAACTCCTGCCAAGTAATCTCAATATAAATTCAAGGGATCTTCACCAGCTGCAGTCAAAAGCCCACTCCAAACTCTGTCAGATGTTAATCAAACTTAAATATGTTAATGTACGATGTGCATAGATGAGTAACTGCTTTTGTCAAACGGCATTTGCTTCCCTAGGTGTATGCCCCCATAGAGCAGAATACATGCTTTCATGGAAAACCTCGTTCTGAGTCACCAAAGGACTGTTTACTTGGTCAAACTCTTCTGTTCAGCTGCAGAGCAGGAACAGCCCATTTAACACTGTAACTGCTGGAAAATGTCCTCCCAGTGCCCACCCTGTGAGAACACAAACCCACACCTCTGGTCACATTAAGAATGTTGGCATATTTCAGCTAGAGCAGCTAAATGGTAAAATTTACGGTATACAAAGGGCTAAAACGTCATGCTACTGAGGCAAAGGCAGTGCAGTTTCTGCCTACTGGGACTGCCGAGGGGGAGTTTAAACTGGCATGCACAGCCATGCCCCTGGAGAACCGTGCAGACTTTAGACAATTTCACCCCATGATACTCAAAACAGGGGTACGCTGGTAAGTGATTTCCCAGGAAATTAAATAGGTACAACCATTTTACTTCATGCAGGTCACTAAGCAGCCAGCAGTTGGGAATCTTCTGGCAAGACACAGATTGTAATCAGTGAGCAAGGCACAGAAAATCATTGCCAATCCTGTGAGCTGCTCATCTACTAGCAGAGACTTGCAAACACTCCAGACTTACAGCTGTACCTCCTAAGAAGCCAAATGCAAAGCCATGCCATCTCCACAGCATATTAACAATCAATACTAACATGATGCAAGCAATACACCTCTTGTGGGAATGATAACACATTTAAATCTGATTGTATGACAAGACCACATGGTGATTACAGTTGTCTGTGTATATAGCAAAAAATGTAATAGATAAGGCTCCATGTTCTGATGCTGTGCGGGTGCATGACTTTCAGGAGAAAACAAGTAGAAAGTTGGGCCTAAATTACATTGTTTGTCCAGTTTATTAAAAATCTGGAATACGCCTGCCCAGCTGGCCTTTCTGACATAAGACAGAAAATCTGCAAGGGCCACTGAGCAGCAACCGATACAGATAATTTGGCCACCCAGGCTGTTATTTTCCTAAATTCTATCTCCAGCCCAGACAGTTGCATGCCCCTCTGCACTTCAAGAAGAGCGCACATACCCAATTACGTATGCTTTCCTCCCGTTATTGTGTTATTGGACACAAATGCCATTTAGGGGTGTTGACAGTGAAACCGAAGCCTGAAGTCAGCTTTCAGTTTCAGTCTCACATCAGACATGCTGCTCGGTCAAAGCATCTTAGACTTTTAAGCATAGGTCTGTAGCTTATCTGCTGGGAAACAAATGTGACTCTCCAGACTTGGCTTTTTTTTTGTTCTTCCAAGTTGCTGGATAAAAACATTTTTCCTAAATAGAGTCATTATGTTAAACTGCTTTCCAAACTACTCCTGCCAAAGCTCAGTTACAAACCTGAGAAAGTATGCCATGAAACATCTTCAGTACTGGTGGCATGTTCCAAACTGAGGTTTTAACTCGCTCTGTAACCAGAAGTTGGCACTAGAGAAAAACTTCAGAGCTGCACACGATTCTGGGAAATAACACGTCTGCTTTCACTACATTTAAGTACTCAATGACTGGCAGCTACATTTAAGTAATATGTAAGATTACCAAAAAGCCTCGTTCTAGGAAAAGCAGCTGCTTATTTTTCCTAATTGACTTGTGCCTACATTTCCAGATCTAGCCTACTTCTTGGCTGAAACACAAAGCAGGAAATATTTACACTACTATGCCTGTCGCCAAAAGAAAATCTGTACAGGATACCACACGACCGAGAATTTCTCTAGGCAGCTTAAATTATTAAACAGATGTGCAGGTCATGCTTATTTACATATACACACAGACATCCCTCTATCTCGCTCCGTTCTCTGTTTCGGACTGGCAAAAGCCTTCCGTGCAAACGAACGGTAACCTTCCGAAAAAGATCTTTCTCGCAAATCCTCTGCTCTACGGAGAGCCTGAACTGACTCGTCCCGGCTCCCGACTGCTTAGGGCGGAGAGGGAGGCGGTGCGAGGTGGGGGGAGCGAGGTGAGCCTGCCTGGAGCCCCAAAGCCGCCCCACCAGCCCGGTCACCCCCCAGCGCCAACGCGGAAAGAAACTCGCGCGGGCGCCCGGCTGCTCCGCGGAGGCGGCGGTACCGACGAGCGGGGCAGGCGCCCCGCCGCTACGCCGAGGACACCTCTGCCGAGGGCAACCCCGCTCCGCCCCACGAGCGGTGCTCCTGCTCTGATCCAGCCAGCTGAAGATAACCAGTGTCGGTTGAATGCTTGTTCCTTAAATTTGGTTAACTTGATGATCTTTCACGGGAGCATGTATCTGTTTGCTCCTTCTCAATGTGTTTGCCTTGAGGCTTATTAGTGGTTTAAAACATTACAATTTCTACAAAGTGGTAAATTTGTATTTTAGTTAGACATCACCGTTCCTACAGTTTTGGTGTCAGAAATGCCTCCTTATTCTCAGACCCCCAACTAACATATTGAATGAACTTACACCAATTATGTGTTGCTCCTTTTTGACATCTTTTACAACTTGAACTTTCTTTTAATCATTTGTTCATCTGTAGTGTATGCATATAAATGTGAAATAGTATGAAAACATATTTTTCATCCTCTTTCACACTGAGAACCACATTTTTCTGTGAATTGTCTTCAAGGGAAGTTGTGGAATAATAGGAAACTGTTATAAGAACATGGCCCTAAGTGTTCATTTGAAGATAACTTCCTATGTAGTACACTTGTCATGGAAATACACATACTAGATAGAAAATTAACAACCTTAGCAATAAATGATGAGTAGAGAGGATGTTCTACCTATTAACTGGTAGAACAATCTCCTTTAATAAAAGGAGTTCGTTCTTTTTTTATTTTTCTTTTTTTTTGGGGGGTGGCGGTGGGTGGTACCTCTTCAAACTGAGAATTATTTTAGAGATGCACAAGAGAAAAAAATCAAGGCATGAGCCAAAACTATTTGCTTTAGAAGCCAGTTTTCACAACTCTTCTCAGTCTAAGAGTCCTCACAGTTTCCTGGCTATTTGGAACATTATTCTCAATGATAGCAAATGGAGAACAACAGCATATCTTCATTTCCACCATCCTAAACTAATCTCCTTAATCAGACAAAGTTTAAAACACTGTTCAGTG
>NW_020799143.1:6103572-6128361 GCF_003259725.1 Athene cunicularia | reverse complement strand
GCGTGGAGCCACGACGGACAGGCAGCAGACAGACAGACGGACAGACACTTAACCACTTACACGCGCTTCGGGCTGGTGTCGCCTGTGGGGCGCTCGCCGACGCGGACTGCTGCTTTCCCCCGCCCCCCCCGTCTCAAAATAGCCTCCCTCCAGTCACTTGCAGGCAAAGAGAAAGCTACGTAGGGCCCGCAGCAGTCATTTTGTCCAGCCCGGTGACGGGGGGTACCGAGCCGGCAGGCGACCGATGAATAAAATCGCCAAAAATCTCTTTAGGTCCCACGAGCAAGAGCTGGTTCTCAGCTCCGTCAGGAGACCCAAACCCGCAGAAAAACAAACGTCATGTGCTCCCCTCCAGTGCTCCTTGAGAAAGGAGGGGCATCATCAGTTTTAACGCTTCTATGTATTTTTTGCGTATTTATGTGAAGATACTCGTTATTGACCAAATATTTCAGGTAAATCAGAGCTATAAGCCTACTTCATGACCAAAGTTGCAGCACGGAGCACAGGAAGGAAAATGTTTTGTGAAAGTAAGCAACCACCGCTTGTGTCTTCAAACAAAAGAGATCCCATCAGAGATGGATGTCGCCCATTTTCCCCCCCCCCGAGAAGCCCCTGGACGATGAACAAGTATGTTTCACACATGTTTACACATGAAAATGATGACAGTGGCTAATCCACTAAATTAGCTTTTGCAAGGGGCAACCTGCCTTGCATAACTGCGAATATTATTTTGTCTGTAGATGGAATTTTGCTCTTTGCACTTCACGCAGTAGGAAGTTGTGCCACTAAAACATCTTTTTATTTACAGAGGATCGGGTGTGTTGTAACGCTGCGGAGGGCTCGGTCGCGGCGCGGCGGGGCAGGGCCGGGCAGGGCAGGGGGGCGCGGCCCTCGGTGGGAAGCGCTGGCGAGCAGAGACCCCTGGTGTTGCTGCGGGGCTCGGCGGCGACCCAGAAACGCCCGCAAGCACTAGCTTACAGCTATTGTGCAGCTGCCGTGCCGTGCTTGGTATCTTCGATTTAAATTTAATTTAAGAAATTAAAAAAAAAAAACAAAAAACAAAAAACAAAAAAGGCGATCACGGAGATTTTCTTGTCACATAGATTCCTAACCCCTGTAGCTAACCCTATTAGAACTAATGGCAGTTTTGCTCCAATCTCAAGCCTAAAAGCTTAAAAAACTCTAAGAAACAGCACTAAAATGGCAAATTTAAAAAAAAAAAAAAAAATCCGAGCCGATTGAAATTAAGTATCCTAATTACAGCCAGATTTTTAAGTCAATCCAGGATGAAATGGCAATTGTCTGCACGAGGAGTTGATCCAGCCAGCTGAAGATAACCAGTGTCGGTTGAATGCTTGTTCCTTAAATTTGGTTAACTTGATGATCTTTCACGGGAGCATGTATCTGTTTGCTCCTTCTCAATGTGTTTGCCTTGAGGCTTATTAGTGGTTTAAAACATTACAATTTCTACAAAGTGGTAAATTTGTATTTTAGTTAGACATCACCGTTCCTACAGTTTTGGTGTCAGAAATGCCTCCTTATTCTCAGACCCCCAACTAACATATTGAATGAACTTACACCAATTATGTGTTGCTCCTTTTTGACATCTTTTACAACTTGAACTTTCTTTTAATCATTTGTTCATCTGTAGTGTATGCATATAAATGTGAAATAGTATGAAAACATATTTTTCATCCTCTTTCACACTGAGAACCACATTTTTCTGTGAATTGTCTTCAAGGGAAGTTGTGGAATAATAGGAAACTGTTATAAGAACATGGCCCTAAGTGTTCATTTGAAGATAACTTCCTATGTAGTACACTTGTCATGGAAATACACATACTAGATAGAAAATTAACAACCTTAGCAATAAATGATGAGTAGAGAGGATGTTCTACCTATTAACTGGTAGAACAATCTCCTTTAATAAAAGGAGTTCGTTCTTTTTTTATTTTTCTTTTTTTTTGGGGGGTGGCGGTGGGTGGTACCTCTTCAAACTGAGAATTATTTTAGAGATGCACAAGAGAAAAAAATCAAGGCATGAGCCAAAACTATTTGCTTTAGAAGCCAGTTTTCACAACTCTTCTCAGTCTAAGAGTCCTCACAGTTTCCTGGCTATTTGGAACATTATTCTCAATGATAGCAAATGGAGAACAACAGCATATCTTCATTTCCACCATCCTAAACTAATCTCCTTAATCAGACAAAGTTTAAAACACTGTTCAGTGAATATGCTCAAAACCAATCTGAAATACAATTCAAGTATCTCTATAAAAATGTATGAACCTGTAAAGGATCAAACACTATGCTAAAATGTAGTCACGCCTAAAAGGTAATCATCAAATTAAGCTAGTCATCATTAAAAAGGGCAATTAAACTTACCTGTCTTGGGATGGGGTGAACTAGCCTCTAAAGATGTTTGTCCATCACTACTGACTAGATATGACTTAGATTAGATACCTTGTCTTTTAGACTGTGATAGGTGGCGTGAGATGAAAGCCACCCTGTGTTGCATACTCAGGCACGTGCTGTGCAGTGTATCCAGATTGCTGGCCAGCAGCCACACTGAGCTACAAAGCCTTTCTGTGAGGAAGCTGTCAAATGTCATGATTCTCAACAACAAATTGCACCAATCAGGAAGTAATTCTTGTACTGAGTGCAGGAGAGCTCTACAGGTCTTGAATATTGTGAGAAGATAAAAAAGTCTGACTTGTTAGTGAAGCCTGAATCCTACTAAAAATTTTCAGGACTACATGACAAAGAATGAGACTTAACTATGTCTGCACACCGCTGTTATCACCAACACCCTTCAGTTCAGCCAATAAGGCTTAATTTCAAAACACTCTAAATGTTTTAAAATATTATGATGTCCATATAGGGCCCACATAGTTTATATGTAAGCATGATTATTTCTCCACACCAGTAGCACTTTAAAATAAATAATAGCCAGCCTCACACTCCGAGTCCCTAAGAAAAATTAATTGTACGATGATGTCTTTGATCTGGCTTCTCTTTGAGTATGGAAAACTTTTAAATTACTGTGTGGAACATCTGCATTCTAGACATGGAGCAGAAATCACAGGGGGGTATTGCCTTTGACCATATCAGCATCTCAAGGCCTTTGAGTATACCTAGAAGAGGTAATGAACACATGTAAATAACACTAAGTAGTAGTAACAATTCAAAAGGAAGAGCATAGGTCCAGAAGAGGAAAGATGTTGAACGTTGTCTGCTGGGAAAGAGTTATACAGGCACAAAATATATATGTATGTATGTTAACAGCACAGTGTGTTACCTATAGATAAACCTATCCAATATTTTCCACTTCTATTTACCACTTCGCCAGCCAAATTATTTGATCTGAAAATAACTAGATGTGAAAATATATAATGACTGATATATCAGCTGATAGAGAAACATTATTTCATTAGAACACAAAGCTTGCACTCACAGTCCACATTGTGTCAACAATTTCACACTGTCAGGAATTCAGGATGTGATATTCCTTCTCAGAAAATGAGGTATGAAAGAGAAAAGTGGTGTGACTATGGATTACAAATGGTTTCATCATTCTTTAACATTAAGAGACAGAAACACAGAGTAACACTGTTGCGCTCCCCAAGTGCCTCAGCCATATGCTGTCTTTCAGTGATAGGGGGAGTGCTGTTTGCTTTCAAACTGTAATTGCACAGGAAAAGTGAAAAAAGGGGATCACTGAAATCAGAATGGCTCTTCTTATTTGTGCTTTGGCCTTCAGAAGGCAAAAGTAGAATGAAGGGATGACTGTAGGCTGGCCCTAAACTTGAAAGTAAAATGTTCTGAGGCTTGGAGACAGGAGACTGGAGGGAAAAGGCTAAAAAAAACAAACCCACAAAACAAAACATAAAAGAGAAGAAAGGAAGCAAATGGAAAAAAAAAAACAAAAACAAACAAACAAAAAAAAACCCCACTAAGATGTTAAGGAGAAAAAGCCAAAATAGTAAGCAGAATGAGGAAAGAGAAAGGAATAAGCAAAATAATATGAACAAGATGATGCAAGAATGGTTTCTGAATTGTCAGGTTCTTCAAAGACATCCACATTTCAAGACAGGCAGTATTTTTAACCATTCCTTGTCATTTTATAAGACAAGTATTTGAGGCCTAGCTCTGGGCATGAGCACTGGTGGTAATCCTGCTATGGTATGTCGTAACAATGTGATATCAGAGAGAAACAGGACAATTTAAAAATCACTATCTGTCCATTTCATTTTGGTGTGGGTTTGGGGACGTAACATGACAGATTTTCAAATAAATCTATACGTGAAAAAAAATGATGAAAACTTAAGTATGAAAATTGAATGATCTATTATTTGAAGACATAGGTAAAAAAGACATTCAGTATTGGACTTCATAAGTTTTCCACTGTGTAGGAGTTAAAATACATTTTTGTTTACCTTTGAAAACAATCTTTCTTCAATTTACAGTAGTGACCAGGGACACTATCAGGTGGAAAAAAATACATCCTGTGGCCAGCAGAGAACTACTAAACATGCCAGGCACAATGAAATATTCACAGCAGACACAGGTGGTCTTGTAAGGTCATCTCATGGCAGCAAATTAAACTGAAATAAGGTATCATTTACAATCTTGGCTTTTGGAGGTGTACAGCATTTTCGATGTAGAAAAATTATCTTTACATCGCAATGACCTACTTCAGAAAAATAATAGCATTACGATGCATGTGCTATTTAAGGTAATGTAATAGCAAACCCCAGGATTGTTTGTTTATCTTACTGCCAGTAAAAGCACAAACAAAAATAGCTTGAATATAGTTCTCCAAAATTACTCTTTAGTATTTCATAACACTATTTATCTAAAGATTCTCAGCTTTATGCAAGCATTAATTCAATAAATGTTGAAATATGTTTCTCACGTACATTGGTAAACTGAGGCTCAGGCTGGCTGACTGTTTAGAACAGGCCCTAGATGTTTTGATTCATGGTTCCCTACTTGCCACTACCAGGTGACACCCTTAAACTACTCCAAATGTAACTTTTCCCCCAGAATTTAGAATTAGTTAGTCTTTTGCTCTGAAATCTCAGGATTAAATTAATTGCCTTGTGTGCTTCTCAGTAGAACTGAGATTTTCACACGCTGATACAAAGAACAGCTCTAACAGCATCTTCAGTCTTAACAACAGACATAGACTGTTTAAAAAAACACTACAGCAACCTGATGGGAATGGTTTTATTTTTTTTAAAACAAGATTTGGTTGTGTAACTCTCCAGTATGCAGAAATTTTAAGTGCGCAGGGAAGATATAATACTCCATTCAGAAGCAACACCATTCAGGGACACTTCTACCTTGCAGCAGTCCCATCCCTGTTGGATTGTTCTCCACAAGGCTTTCCCTTCCTTATCTTCTCACCATCTTCCTGCTATTAACATTATGAAAGAAGAACACCAAGCAGTACAGATCACTTTCACAACAGAGTAAATCCTTTCCACCAGTTTGCTGCAGCTCAGGATAGTGCATAGAGAGGCTGGTGACAGAAGACAGAAAGTGGTATCTTCCTACCACTTCAAAATATGGCCAAGAGCAGTGCAGATGACAAGCAAGGACACTCTAAATACATCAACATAATATTGCATTTATCTCCTGTAAGAGGTTGGCAGTGATAGAATAATCTGAACAGCTAATCTCAACACTAAGCATTGGCTCTGTTAACAATGCTTCAGGTCTTTCAACTCTAGCAAAAAAGTTTAACTTTTCTGTTTCTTTTTTTTTTGGTCTCAGACTAAAAGCACTCATTTCCCCTTAAAAGTCAAAGGAACAATTTTGAAGAACATGCAATATGCAGTGTAATATACTTTCTCTACTCTCAATGACGGTGCAGTCCCAAATTGTTCAGATTAGCCAAAGATAATGTTCTGTTGTAGCAGAACAGAGCTACAGACTACCAAAGAAAGAGTTTTACTGCAATGTTTACAGTTGTACAAGAACTATTTTTAATACAAGGTCTGGGGTAAAAAAGAAGTCAGTAAGACTTCCTGATGATTTGCTATTTAGTCTCTGAAATCTACTTAATGCAAAAGCACAAATTCAGTTTCATTCAAATGTGTGGGAGACAACTTCCTGACATAGCTGGTGAGTGAACCGACGAGAGAAGATGCCCTGCTGGATCTCCTCTTTGTGAACAGAGGACGATGTGGAGGTTGGAGGGCGACTAGGGCATAGAGATCATGAAATAATAGAGTTCTCTATTCTTAGAGAGGTCAGGAGAGAGCTAAGCAGGACTGACATCCTGGACTTCAGAAGGACTGACTTTGTCTTGTTTGGGCAACTGCTTGAAAGGATCCCCTGGGAAACTCTCCTGAAGGGTACAGGGGCCCAGGAAGGCAGGGCGCTCTTTAAGAAGGAAGTGTTAATGGCTCAGGAGCAGGCGGTCCCCAAGTGCTCTAAGAGAAGCCAGAGCCAGAGAAGACCACCCTGGCTGAACAGGGAGCTTTGGCTGCAACTCAGGGAGAAAAGGAGAGTTTACAGCCTTTGGAAGAAGGAGCTAGCCACTCACAGTGATTACAGAGAGGCTGTGAGGCTATGCAGGGTGGAAATGAGAAGGGCTAAAGCCCAACTGGAAATTAATTTGGCCTCTGCAATAAAGGATATCAAGAAAAGTTTCTATGAGTATGTCAGTAGTAAAAGAAAGTCCAGGGCGAGTCTCCATCCCCTGCTAGATGCAGGAGGAAATATGGTTACAAGTGATGAGGAGAAGGCTGAGGTGCTTAATGACTTCTTTGCCTCAGTCTTTAACAACAAGACTAGTTGTATTGATGAAATCCAGCCTCCACAGCCAGAATACAGAAACTGGGAGAACGACCCCCCCTGCAATCCAGGAGACAGTCAGTGACCTGCTGTATCACACAGACACACATAAGTCTGTGGGACCAGATGGGATACACCCAAGGGTGCTGGAGGAGCTGGCTGTGTGCTCCCCAAGCCTCTTTCCATCATTTACCAGCAGTCCTGGCTGACCGGGGAGGTCCCGACTGATTGGAAATTGGCCAGTGTGATGCCCATCTATAAGAAGGGTCGGAAGGATGATCCGGGAAATTACAGGCCTGTCAGCTTGATGTCGGTGCCCGGGAAGCTGATGGAGCAGCTCATCCTAAACACCATCATGCAACACATAAGGGACAACCAGATGCTCAGGCCCAGTCAGCATGGGTTTATGCAAGGCAGGTCCTGCCTGACAAACGTGATCTCCTTCTACAAAAGGGCAACCTGCTTATTGGATGAGGGAAAGGCTGTGGATGTTCTCTACCTTGACTTTAGCAAGGCTTTTGACACCATTTCCCACAGCATTCTCCTGGCAAAAATGGCTGCTCAAGGTTTGGACAATCACACACTTCGCTGGGTAAAAAACTGTCTGGATGACCGGGCCCAAAGAGTTGTCGTAAACGGAGTTAAATCCAGTTGGCAGCCGGTCATGAGTGGTGCCCCCCAGGGCTGGGTTTTGGGGCCACTCTTGTTTAACATCTTTATTGATGATCTAGACGAGGGGATCGAGTGCACCCTCAGTGAGTTTGCAGATGACCCCAACTTGGGTGGGAGTGTTGATCTGCTCGAGGGTAGGGAGGCTCTGCAGAGAGACCTGGACAGGCTGGAGCCATGGGCTGAGGCCAACTGGAGGAGTTTCCATAAGGGCAAATGCCAGGGGTGCCCTTGGGCCACAACAACCCCCAGCAGTGCTACAGGCTTGGGGAGGAGTGGCTGGAGAGCTGCCAGTCAGAGAGGGACCTGGGGGTGCTGATTGACAGCCCGATGAACAGGAGCCAGCAGTGTGCCCAGGAGGCCAAGAAGGCCAATGGCATCCTGGCTTGTGTCAGCAATAGTGTGGCCAGCAGGGAGCGGGAAGGGATCTGACCCCTGTACTCAGCACTGGGGAGGCCACACCTCGATTCCTGTGTTCAGTTTTGGGCCCCTCACTCCAAAAAGGACATTGAATGACTGGAGCATGTCCAGAGAAGGGCAACAAAGCTGGTGCAGGGTCTGGAGCGCAGGTCGTACGGGGAGCGGCTGAGGGAACTGGGGGTGTTTAGTCTGGAGAAGAGGAGGCTGAGGGGAGACCTCATGGCCCTCTACGGCTCCCTGACAGGAGGGTGCAGAGAGCTGGGGATGAGTCTCTTTAACCAAGTAACAAGCAATAGGACAAGAGGTAATGGCCTCAAGTTGCACCAGGGAAGGTTTGTACTGGATATTAGGAAGCATTTCTTTACAGGATGGGTTGTTAGGCGTTGGAACGGGCTGCCCAGGGAGGTGTTGGAGTCCCCATCCCTGGAGGTGTTTAAGAGTTGGGTCGATTTAGAGCTTAAGGATCTGCTGTAGGTGGGAACTGTGCTAGGAGAACGGTTGGACCAGATGATCTCCAGGGTCCTTTCCAACCTAGATGATTCTGTGATTCTGTGCAATTCAGTATTCTGTATTGAAAGACATGTAGTCATTTTTGTAAGCTGAGCACCTTTTGACTTATTTGATTTGTTATTTTTCTGTGCTAGATTTTCAACCAGTTTCTGTTGTGTAGAACAGGCAAATCAATATAAACAGAAGGTTTGTGTGAGGAAACTGATTCCAGTTTATGCAACCAACCCAGCTACATCACTTGCAGCAGTTAGGCCATAAACAGCACACAATCACTGACATAATCTATCAGATGAGCTTTACCACATATTTACACATACTGTTGAAAGTAAAGCTATCATGTCTTCTTAATTTAATAGCTGGTATTATCAAGTGCACAACATTTCTGCAAAGAATGTATCCCTTCATCAATGCAGCATCCATGGATTTCAGATATGCTTTTGAATTCAGAGTTGTGATACAGAAAAGGAATACAAAACACTACCACTTTCAGTAAAATAGCTACTTAAACAGTAGCTAACCATATACAGAAAAGAAAACAGACAATCTGAATTTCAGTAACTTTTTGGCAATTCCTATTTTGAACATCTCAGTTTAAAAACATGTCTCTGAAGGTACTTCTTGGTTTAAATTCCCCTTTTATTTTAAGACATCATCATGTAAATTAACAGACTACTGAGTAGAAATAAATACAATAGATTATCATCATTGCAGAAAATAAAATTACATATTTTTTCATATCACAGTTTCCCAATATCACATTTTAAAAACAGTTTTTCCCCCCATTACAAGTAAATTTTGGTGCTTTGAGAAACATAGCCCAAAATTTCTGATCACACTAGGCTCTGATAACCTGCCATTTCAAATTCTTTAAGGTTGCTAACAAAGTCTTCAGGTTTTGTTTCTGGGAACATACTTGTTTGAGGTGACATATAAGCTCTATAATTTTCAAAAAGTTCATTAATGTGTTGCCATATTTGCATTTAGATCCCACAGCAAGGAAAAAAACCCCATTCACATAAATGAAGAGTTTTATTTGAACTTAGATCTGATTTGTGCAAGTAATATTTAAACATATTTGATGCACTACATAAAGGCAAATGGGTTTCTTGAACCCACAAGAAGAGATAGTGCTTCTCTTGCAGTAGAACCTTATAAGTATATATGTATATTCTTATATAAGTATATTCTTATATTAATTTTATATTCTTATAAGTAGTACCTTATAAGAATATAAAATTAAATTTTCCTGTTCATTGTGACCTCTTGATAAGGTAGATCTCATCTGCATATGGAAACAAAGGAAACCGATTTGGTGGCAGAGGAATTCACATAAAAGTTTTGACATGCAACTCCACCACAAAAACCTTGAGGTTGGTATGTTGAGCAATTTAACATTAAAGAGAATTTAGAAAAGAGATAAATGAGGCAAATGAGGCATTTGGAATTTGGTGGTTAAGAATTTCTTCAGTTTATGCCTTTTTAAAAATATAATCTGTTTTACAGAAAACTAAAACCAAAATAATAAATTATACACTTTTAGACAAATTCACCCTCAGAGTTTCAAACAGAAAATTAAGGTGTTCAGAGCCTCATAAAACCAAGTGCAGTTTAAATCAATCACACCTCTTACATGCAGCAAACAGAAGAAAAGCATCACTCAATTAGGTTCCAGTCTCTGGAGTGCTGTGTGCTGCCTGGCTCTGAATGCTGCCCTACTCACTTGCATCGGGAATTGTCAAAGATGCCTTATGTGTTTAGCTCAGAAGTTTAAATATAACAGATTCTGTAGCATTTTAAAAAGTGGAGGGTTTAATTGTCCCTCCTTAAAGATTTAGTGTTTTCTTATTTACTTTTTTAAGAAAATTGTGTTTTGGGATTACTTCTTTTGAATTGCAAATTTAGTTTAAATAGTTTATTAGTCTTCCTTACTAGAGGGATATCATTCAAAGTAAATGCAAGCTGTATTAGTAGCTACATTTTCCGGCAGAGCTGGGAATTTGAAAAACTGGATAGAAAAGCCTGCCAAGCTAGAAAAACAAAAGTGGGGAATACTGCCACATTCCTTCCAATGTAATTCAGTAGCCTAAAGTTCCATTGGATGCCACCGTTTATTTGCTACCAGCACTTTGCTTTATCTCAAGTCCTGAATTCTCCTTTCATTATGGAGTCGTGCATTTCCAATTTTTTAACACAGTGGGCATGTGGAAGTGTGGTCCACTGTCCTGAATGCAGCATACCAGGGATGGTTGTGTTGCAAAGGGTGTATGGAAATAGGATTGAAAGAAAACCATGCAGATGTCACCTGCAACTCGAGACATTGTGGATGTGTCTGTGTTTAGTACAGCTCTCCTCTACTGCTGCAGACATTGATATCTGAGGGGAGAGAAATTAATAAGGCAGTTATATTTGAAGCTATGCAGTCTTCCTAGTAAAATCCCTATGCTGTTGAGGGCAGTGGATCAGGCACAGAAGCTTCAGTGTGTCTCAGAATGGACACAGCAGCTCAGCATGCATTTATAGCATTATTAATTACCTTTGGGGTTTATTTATGGTTTGGTTTTTTTTTTTTTTTTTCCTTTTTAAAATTATGTAGTCTACCCTTATATCCCACTGGAAACTTAGACTACAACCTTTGCTTCCTTCCAAATAATAAAGTAGAAATGACAAATAATTTTTAAGCTTCAGCATTTGAAAGATTTGAAGTTGATGTGGTGCCTGTTAATGTGTGTCCACAACCAGAAAAGGCATAATACAGTATGAGGGTACTTGCATGGTACTTTATTCTATAGTTCACTGCACTGTATCAAGACCAATCATAGCCACTCCAGACACTATAATGCATTTAAGTGCACATATCAGAAAAAGTAAATGGAAACCACAAGTCTTAGGGGCAAAGGAGACTCTTTCTGTATTTTTTTTCCAGGAAAAAGGGGAAACCACAAGTGTTAGGGGCAAAGGAGACTCTTTCTGTATTTTTTTTCCAGGAAAAAGGAGTCGAGGCTCTTGTGCAGTTTTAAGCACTTCTAGAGGAAATATCACTTCATACCCAACACTGCAACCAAAAACATCTAATGGAGGTAATTATGTCAGCATGAATATCTGTGTGTTGATCTTTAAGTTCAAGTGACCTCCACTGAAAGACAAATTTTAAATTGTAATTGCTCTCCTCTGCCTTTGCAGCACATGGTTAGGAGTGCACTGATTGAAAGCCAGAGATAGTCATGCAGCAGCGACACTCCTCTCCACATAATTTCTTTCTCCTGGCCACATTCTCAATGACAGTTTAGAAAAGGCTAATATAAGGCTACTCTTATGTCTGAATAAGATCTTTAAGCATTGTGTAGATGAAAACAGGCTATACACATCAGTGTAGAGCTTTGCAAAGGGCACCATCTGCAATGGGATATATTTATCTAAGCAGAGCATTGGATGAAAAGGAAAATTGTTAGTATGCAAGGATCTGCCCAGAGCTGTCTGAGGTATGTATGCATGGCCCTGAACTGACAATGGAAAACATACCTTGATCTGTGGTCCCTTGATAGGGGACCAAGCAAAGCAACAAGCATGAACTGAGCTTAGGGTCAAGCACTTGCAATAGCACTAGCCTGGTAAGGAAGCCCAGAGTGCCCAATTGCTCAAAGACTAATTTTGTCACAGCCTTTTCCATAATGTTAAAAAATGAATTTTAAAAGTTACCTCATGTCCTGGTCCTTTGGCCTGTATAGCTTCCAAAATACACTTCAAAGGAGATGTTCTTATCACATGTAGAAGTCTAGGTGGAAAAAAAATAAAAAGGTATTTCAGAGCAAGAGTTCTCATTTTGAAAGACCTTTCTTTAGCATTTTGATACCTACAGCAAAAGGATACTTATACAGCTTTAGTGTCTGCAAGAGTTTATGAACAGAATATTACTACAAATAAAGAAATATATTAGTGCTTACAAAATCACTGTTATAGTGAAGCAGGAATGAGTCTATAGATAAAATTATACTCTGTTAAGCAGCTATTTACAATTTACTCTTACAAAATTTCTGATGTATAGACTTCAACTGAGTGAAGTTCTTGTGGAGAGATTTTTTAAATTAAGACAAGACTTTTCCAAGCTACCAGAGTTCTTTTAATTTTCTCCTTTAGAACAATTTTCTGTGCCATATAGTACCTAAAAAGAAAAGCTGCTTCTGCCTAAAATGTTTCTGTGCTTTACATGAACAGAGTTTCTGATTCAACCTCCATAGTTTTATTCAGTTTATTGTTAGCTTTCCTAAAATTCGATGTCCAGACTTGAATGATGAGCTACTCTCCACAAACTAGTATTTGCAAATATATAGGCTTCTTCCAGTTACAATCTGTACAACTCATTTACAACCAAATTGGTGAGATGGTGGTACTTTACATACACCAGTATTTTTTTTCCATAGAATAACATGTTCAAAAAATAGCTGAGATTATGAAGGAAGCAAAAGTAATACTCTTCAGTTTTATCACTAATCAGGAAATTTTTGGAGATAACATCTAAGACAGAGTAAAATTTATAAGTATTCTTTCTGTTATTAAAAAATGCTTGCAGGTTAGTAAGCAGCTGTTAGGTTTATAGAATGGAGATAGAGAGATAGATATAAAAAAATCAGATTATCATAAAATGTTAATATTTTTTCAGAAAGTAGGTGTCCATGTTAGACAGTTTAAGAATCTTTAAGTTTCCAAAATTCTAGCCTCTCAGCTAGATACCCCTTGCAAGTTGCACAGCACAGGAAGCAGTACATACCTGTAAATGGTACAATATCTTTTAAAATTAAACACAGCACATACTTTGGAAAAAACAAACAAACAAACAAACAAAAAACAAACACCCAAACCCCAAAAACATATATCCTACATACCATATTTTTCATATTTGTATTTTTTTTTTTTTTAATTTCACTGTCACTTTTGTACATTTTAAATTAAACACAAGCAGATTTTACCTAAAACCTTTCTATGCTATTTACATCATTTTTAGACTTTTATTAATGTTGAAGGGACTTAATTATAGAAGGTCTTGAACTGGTAACAACTTCATCCAACACTTACTACAGATAGGATATAGCACAGTTACTGAAATGTCATGCTGACAGATTTCAGTCATGTTTTCTCCTAATGTGTTAAAATCATTACTTCTGCATTAGAACTTAATTGGATAAATAATTGCAAATGTAGTTCTGAAACTTGATGTTTATTTCAGAGGCCAAAATCATGCCTGCCTTTCGAAAACCCACTTGAAAGGTCAGGACAATGCCATATTTTCTCAAGGTCTCCTCATTAAATTTCCTGCTATATAATTGTATCATTCCAAAGGAGTTGGTTCCTAAGCCTTTACCAGAAGATCTAACAGCTCAAACCTGAACAACAGTATTGTCATAACTGAGTATTGATAATATGTACCCATTAGTACTATTGATAATAACACTAAGTAGCTATTAGTACATAAACGTGTCAGTTAAGTTCTCATTAGAGCAAATTCCCCACTGAGCTCTACAGTGATATAGCTAACCTACTAGGTATTCAGTGCAGTCATCTTAAAGTAAGCTCAGGTATCTCTACTGTGTTGCTGTCGTTTTTCTGCATGGAAGGATAATATGATAGATAGCTGTCAAAAATGAAAAACAAAATAAAAGGATCTTCTTTCTCCTCATTCATGCACATGTACATCCACCAACACATTTTCTCTGCCTTCTTCCCCTTTGTTTTTTTGTATTTGCCTGCCAAGTTGCTTTGTGATTTCTTGCTTTGATACTGTTACTTCCATCCCAGCCACAACCAGACCGTCAGTTGCTCACTCTGAAATGGTAGCTCTTATTTGAATGTATCTGAGAAATAATGTTGGCTAGCAGAGCCTACTCAGTTGTTGTTTCAATATCTAAGGCAAACCCCTGAAAAATAGGTGCAAAATTGTCATGCATGGGATGTGGCATATGAAATAAGCACCTCTGGCATTATCAAAATGTAAATGCAACAACAACAGATACTACTGGAAGTGTTTCAGAGGCTGGCCTGGTTTTAGGCAGCATGCCCTAATTAAGCCCTACCTTCATCTATATAACCAGAATTCCACACAAACTCAGTCTAGCTAACATCTTTTATACTTCTCCGGGTGCTTTAGGTATACTTTACTTATAAAGAAACACTGCTTATTGTTTATACTGCATGGTCAAAATCAGGATTTATAGGTCTGTGTTGCTGGAACAGAATCCATTACCTAGAACTTGTGTTGTTTGTGCCCTGCTGAGCACCAAAAATTTGGTGGATAGCAAAACATCACATAAATGTTTTAATTTCTTTTCAAGTACATTTATTTCCAATTTCTGATTTATTAATAGAGGAAGATAATTACATAGGCTGTAAAACAACTAGTGATTTTAGGGTTGATTTACAAAGAATAGATAAAACGATAGAGTACAAACAATGACATCCTTTATGTCACTGCCTTACGCTTGTGGCAGGTGTGTCAGGATTTTCTCAAAATGCCATGGGTAACAGTGACACTCAAAGGTGTCACAGAGCTCTCAGCCCTGGTCCCAGGGGTCAGTTACACAGGGACACAGTAAGTGTGATACTGGAAGGTGCTCAGGATACGGTCTCATTGCTACTGATTTGTTATTAAATGGAGCTTATTTTAATGATTTTCTGGTGATTTGGATTTAAATCAGGAATGATTTAACCATACAACCAGTTATGCTACTACAAAGTCTTTTGTAAAGTCCCAGGCTAAGGCCACATAGGGTGGTAATAATCATTAACCCTATTTCTGTTGAAAGAATAAGACTCATGACTGGGTACCATTGTTAGGCTGTTCAGGTAAGGACAATTTATTGCCCTGTAGACCAGGATGCTTTAAAAGTTACATTGTGAAAGGGCCTCAAAGCATGTTAAAATCACAATGTGAGCCAAAATCCTTGCATCAAGAGCATTGGAGGGTCTTTCTTTTGAGTCAGTAGTCTGTGGTGGTCATAAAAGCAGCCCCTCGACTCATTTCAGGACTCAAGTGCGCATGACCAGAAAGAGGTGGGAATAAGAAAATGAGTTATGGGAATTATCATGTTTATGTATGAGAACTTGTTTATTATATATTACTGTATCCTTTATTAATAGCATGCTACATGAGTTAGGTGTGCCTTAATAAAGTATGTCTGCCATTAATAAAGGAGTCTCTGTTTATCTACATCACATTGGTGTCGATAAGTTCTTTTATCTCATGTGGTAACATCGTTATTGAGAGTCCTTTGCACTAGCAGAAAGAGGGGTACATGGTGTGGGAGTTAGGGTCTGGCGCTCGGAAGATATCGCGTTGTACAGGAAGATAAAACGTAGGCAGACGGATGTGACGTCATAAACCCAGGGTATAAAAAGTGGTGTTATACAATAATAAATGCCATTTGCCATCCATCACATTGATGTCTGTGTGCAGATGGACCGAGCGGCCTGGGGTTGGCCGCCGTGTTGTTTTTCCCTGAGCCAGGTCGTTAAGCATCATTAGGCAACAACATGGGACCTCCAGAAATGACTAGCAGGGCCCTTATTTCAGAATTGAATTAAAATAATTAATATTAGCTCTGTAAATATCAGGAGACTAGATTGACAAAACCCTGCCTGAGGCTCTACTTGAGGTTCAGATGAATTTGTTTCATTGTAATCCATACTGTTGGATATACACAAGCCTGTATATGATCTCAGAGATGGCTTCATAGCTTTGTGTGAATAAAAAAAAGAGGAGACACAGTGAAGGTTAACAGCAGAGGGGGCAAGTTAAAATTTAACAATTTTTCGACGATAGTGTCATATTCTTGCCCTGATATACTTCTATGTCATATGCAGAGAATCAATGTTCTAAGTAAAAACAGACCATCTTTCATGAGCTAAAATAAATTATTTTCATGTGTGTTAGAATAATAACAACCAGCATGCATCAGGAGTCAATTGGAAATATATTCTCCTGGCATTCTCCTGGTGAAACTGACTGTGCATGGCTTAGATGGGCACACATTTCGCTGGGTAAAAAACTGTCTGGATGACCGGGCCCAGTGAGTTGTGGTGAATGGAGTTAAATCCAGCTGGCGGCTGGTCACGAGTGGTGTCCCCCAGGGATGATCTAGACGATCGAGTGCACCCTCAGTGAGTTTGCAGATGACACCAGGTTGGGTGGGAGTGTTGATCTGCTCGAGGGTAGGGAGGCTCTGCAGAGAGACCTGGACAGGCTGGAGCCATGGGCTGAGGCCAACTGGAGGATTTTCTATAAGGCCAAATGCCGGGGGCTGCCCTTGGGCCACAACAACCCCCAGCAGTGCTACAGGCTTGGGGAGGAGTGGCTGGAGAGCTGCCAGTCAGAGAGGGACCTGGGGGTGCTGATTGACAGCCCGATGAACAGGAGCCAGCAGTGTGCCCAGGAGGCCAAGAAGGCCAATGGCATCCTGGCTTGTGTCAGCAATAGCATGGCCAGCAGGGACAGGGAAGGGATCTTACCCCTGTACTCGGCACTGGGGAGGCCGCCCCTCGATTCCTGTGTTCAGTTTTGGGCCCCTCACTACAAAAAGGACATTGAATGACTCGAGAATGTCCAGAGAAGGGCAACGGAGCTGGTGCAGGGTTTGGAGCACAGGTCATATGGGGAGCAGCTGAGGGAACTGGGGGTGTTTGGTCTGGAGGAGGCTGAGGGGAGACCTCATGGCCCTCTACGGCTCCCTGACAGGAGGGTGCAGAGAGCTGGGGATGAGTCTCTTTAACCAAGTAACAAGAGATAGGACAAGAGGGAATGGCCTCAAGCTGCACCAGGGAAGGTTTGTACTGGATATTAGGAAGCATTTCTTTACAGGACGGGTTGTTGGGCATTGGAATGGGCTGCCCAGGGAGGTGTTGGAGTCCCCATCCCTGGAGGTGTTTAAAGAGTCATGTTGAAGTAGCACTTAGGATTGTGGTGTAGTTGAGATCTGTCAGTGTAAGGTTAATGGTTGGACTGGATGATCTTCAAGGTCTTTTCCAACCTAGATGATTCTGTGGTTCTGTGACATCCATCTTTAAAAGGGCAAGCTTTCATCAATCTTAGCCTAACTTCTTAGATTTTTAAAGAATGTGGTAAATCTTACCATACATTTATCACTATATTAAAGAAAAAATCAAACAAAACAAACAAGAAAAAAAAACCACCCTGACTATTCCCAGAAAGGCTTAGTTTTCAAGGGATCTGATTTTTAGACAAACTATTGAATGTTATGTGGAAATCACTCTTGGAAATCTACAGTAGGTCCATGGAATTCAGGAATTCTTTGTTGTGACATGGGAAGTTTTCTTCAAAGGTAGTGGTTTTTATTTAATTCAGTAATGAATAATGATTGATTAATTGCAACATGCAGTATTCACAGGCTCTTCACGAACATCAGGTATGTCAATGCAGTCAGTACAAATACTGAAGAATGTGTTTGGATGAAAAGACTGCAGAAATGTTGGGCATAAAGTACAACTTACTAACATGTCCTGAATTTATGTTAAAGCTTTATGGTGTCAAAATATTTTTAGGCATATCTTTCTATATAAGAATTTCAAAAGGAACTAGCATTGGATAGTTAATCAAGTTTGCAAAGGTATTTTCACTTCTGCTTAGGCTATTTTATACTGTTTTGGCAAGGACACAAATGAAAATTTGCTGATCAAATGTCAGGGTGAGATAGCTCAACATGAAAGGAGAACTTTAACAACTGTGAGACAGCTACAAACCTGCTATATTGCCTATATATAGGTATATATATATATATATATATATGTATATAAGGTATATAATATATATATTACCTATATATAGGCATACATTAATGGTTGGACTGGATGATCTTCAAGGTCTTTTCCAACCTAGACGATTCTGTGATTCTATGTTATGGAGTCTAATATAGAATTAATTTCTGTCTCAGGAACATATTATTTTGTGAAACTTCTTTTCACCAGATCACCTGCATCACAGAATGACCTGCAAGTAGATTTGACATACAAAAAGACATTGTAAAGGTACTGTATAAATCCTGAAGTTGTAGTAAGTAGGTCCTGCAAGTTGCAATAGGAGAAATATGTCATCTCTTTGTAGTTGCCATTTGAAGACTTTATTTACAAAAACTTTCATGCAAACAGTTTAATGTTAGCACAAGACTAAAGCCAACACAGTACCATCTCTTCTCTAATATGCAGTGTTATAGCAGGGACCATAAGTAAGCCAAAGCTCAGACTTTCCTCAGCTTCTCTAAAGAGAAGACAGCAAATGGCTAAAGACACTTTAGGCCCAAGTACTAGTGCATAAAAACCATTGTTCAAAGAGTTGGAGTTTTGCAGCCAGAGTATCTTCTTTCACAAAGTAGTTTTTCAGAACATTTCCCATTTCTGATGATATATTGATTTGATATTTTTTACATAAAGCTGAGACTTCCCCTTTTCTTTTAATTTGTCAACTGGTCTACTTTGTTGTTTAGATTGAACTCTTCAGGCAGAGACCCTGCATCTGAGTTTGTTTGAAACACTGTGTTTCAGATATTTTTCACAAATTTAAATAACAGTTGCTAGTGATGCTACTGAACTTGTGATTTTAAGTATTAAAAATAAGAATTCAAAGACTTTCAAGATTATTTCATTCCCAACTACTTATTTGTCCAGTTTTTCACACGTTAATTTATAACCAAAGAAAATGTCTGTAAGTCTGATGTCATTCTTTATTCATATGAGCATACTGTAATTATGATTAAACCTGAGATTAAAAGTACTTAAAACTTTATATGGCTTTATGAAAACTCAACAAATATGAGAAACATTTGGAAACTCATTACGTGAAGAATTGTTAATTAAAATTAAATATTACACCTGCAAAATTTGATTGCTTGTTTCAAAAGTCTTGGATGGATTTATATTGCCTGGCTGAAGAATCATAGGCACATTTTGAAAGAATTACATCTGTACTGGTTACAGCCTTTGAATCATGGTGTATTGTTCTGCTCTGACAAACTCGTCCTTGAGGCAAAGTCTTGAGGCTCCATTTTGCCTCCTGACAAGCACTCCACTTAGCTGAAACCGTATCTTCCAAATCAAAACTGAACTACCTTGAAACATAATGAAAACTTTTTAAAAGAGACCCTGAATGCTGCATCTCACTCACACCAGTTGAGTTTTATTTTTCAGAAAGTGACTACAACAAATTACTAACACTGTGCTTCAAGTTTAGCAGCATCATCATAAAACCAGATTTGTTATTTCATCTGTTACTTCATTTCACTGATCAGTAATATTATGTTAAGCATGTAAGTACTCATGCTCTATCCTTAACACACAACTAGGAATTAAACATATGTAAAACAGCATAAACTCATCTTGTCCATATTTAACACTGTTTTTCCAAGATACTAGTTTTCCACTGGTTAACAGGAAGATAGTAAAATCTGGCTGGAGATCTTCACCTTTTACCCAAAATAGCACCTGAAGAAACAAGTTTTGGAGCATGTCTGACATTAATAAATTACATAAATCAAGGAAGTAAAGAATTTCTCATGAAGAAGTTTTTCCATGTAGGCTGACTCACCAAATCCCTATCTATATAGTCCCACTGAAGCCAAAGTAAGAGTTATGCATTTTCTTTTAAAAATTTCTGCCTGTACTTCTCAGATAAATCTTGCTTGTCCTTTGCATTGCAGGACTTCTTGAGAGAAGGATACCAGATCTTCACATTCAATCTTTTTTTCTTTTTCTTTCAAACTGCACGTTTTTTTAAGAGATGAGTGTTGCAGTGTGATACAAAGAGAAGGTCTTTTTGCCTTAAGAGGTAAATCCATGTAAAACACAGGAAGACATTTCTAGAAAAAAAGATATGGATGTACAGGCAACAACTGCTACTTGTTCATATGCCATTTATGTGTAATTAAACGCATAGTATATGATGGGAAAATTCTGGTTAGAAAAATGACTGCTAAGACTTTCACATAATTTACTGAGGACACATAGACCAAAATTATATACATTATTTCCCTGTCCTATTATTCTTCAACTAGGGGAGTAGGACATATACAATCACCATTTATCAGAGCAGCCTTAACATTTGTTTGAAGATAAGGCTAGTGATTATCCTTGCTCCTGTAAAAACTTCCATCTTCCTACAAATACTCTCCACTGAGCTAGAATTCATACAAAGAAAATGTTATTCAGAACAAACCCATCACAATTATTTTCTGTGCCGCACACAGAGGAACAGTCTGACCCAAAGCTTTTCAAAAAGAAGAGAAAAGATGACATTGATTTCCAATGGGCTCTGGCTTAGCCTGTAACCAAGTGCTCTATTGGTGCTCAAACTAATGTGCAGATATCATAACAGTCATTACAGTAACATTCCAGTAGGCATGGTTAGATATAAAAATAAAGCCAAAGTACTGCCCAAAACACTATTATGCATTGTGCCATTTATGTGTCAATACATCTAATGTTCAGATGATCACTAGGCTAACAGACAGTGAAAGTCCATAGGCAGGTGGTCCTCTAACTTTCACTTACATAAATCATTTAGGCAAATGAAAATGCTCTTTAACTGGCAGTCATCATCTAAAGAGGCACACTGTGTTATTTTAATATATTTCTCAAGGTGCTCTGCCTCAGGCTAAGATTTCTAAGAGCCATTCTTTGCAGTTACACCTTAGAGCCAAATTTACTTCTGTAAAATATTTTCCTGATATTCCTCCACTCCTTAGGTAAGTTATTGAATCTGTCACATTGTGATTTTTGTTCTGTTTTTTACCTTTTTCATCTTTAAAATACTTGACCATTCAGAAATTCACATTTCACCTTCCCCTGGGTAGCCTGTTCCAATGCATGAGAATCTTTTTGTTGAGGACATTTTTCCTAACATCCCATCTAAACCTCCCCTGTTGAAACTTGAGGCCATTTGCTCTTGTCCTATCACTCATTACTTGGGAAAAGAGACAAACATCCACCTCACTACAACCTACTTTCAGGTAGCTGTAGAGGGTTATGAGGTCTCCCCTCAGCTTCTTTTTCTCCAGACTAAACAATCCCAGTTCTTTGGCCATTCTTCATAAGACTTGTTCTCTAGACCCTTCACCAACTCCACTGCCCTTCTCTGGACATGCTCCAGTGCCTTAATGTCTTTCTTGTAGTGAGGGGACTAAAACTGAGTGCAATATTCAAGGTGCGGCCTCATCAGTGCCAAGTACAGGGGGACAATCACTTCCCCGTCCCTGCTGGCCACACTATTTCTGATACAAGCCAGGATGCCATTGGCCTTCTTGGTCACCTGGGCACCCTGCTGGCTCATACTCAGCTGCCTGTTGACCAATACCCCCAGGTCCTTTTCCACCAGAGAGCTTTCCAGCCACTTTTCTCCAGGCCTTTAGCATTGCATGGGGTTGTGACTCAAGTGCAGGGCCCAGCACAGAGCCCTGTTGAACCTCATACAATTGGCCTCAGCCCATGGCTCCAGCCTGTCCAGGTCTCTCTGTAGAGCCTTTCTACCCTCGAGCAGATCAACACTCCCATCCAACTTGGTGTCATCTGCAAACTGACTGAGGCTGCACCCAATACCCTCATTCAGATCACTGATAAAGGTACTAAACAGAACTGGTCCCATTACTCAGCCCTGTGGAACACCATTTGTGACCAGTCACCAGCTGGATTTAACTCCACCACAACTCTTTGGGTTCAGCCAGCCTGACAGTTTTTCACCCAGCAAACTGTCCAAGCCATGCACAGCCAGTTTCTTCAGAAAAATACTGTGGGGAACAGTGTCAAAGGCTTTACTAAAGTCCAGGTAAACATCATCCACAGCTTTTCCTTCATCTACTAAGGGGGTGGCCTTGTTGTAGAAGGAGATCAAATTTTTCAGGCAGGACCTGTCTTACATAAACCCATGCTGACTGGGCCTGATCACCTGGTTGTCCTGTACATGCATGTGATGGCACTCAGGATGGTCTCCCTCATAACCTTCCCCAACATCAAGGTCAGACTGATATTCTTGTGGTTCCCAAGATCCTTCTGCCATTCTTGTAGAGGGGCATCACACTTGCTAACCTCCAGTCAGCTGGGAACTCCCCAATTAGCCAGGACTACTGATAAGGAATGGGAAGTGACTTGGTAAGCACTTTCACCAGCTCCTTCAGTACCCTTGGGTGGATCCTATCTTTCCCTATACATTTGTGTGTAGCAGGTCGCTAATCATTTCCCCTTGGATCATGGGGGTTTCATTCAGCTCCAAGGCTCTGTCTTCTAGCTCAGCATGCTGGGTACTCCAGTTTTACTATTAGAGACTAAGGCAAAGAGACAATAAGTACCTCAGCCTTTGCCTCATACTTTGTCACTATGTTTCTACCCATATCCAATGAAGTATGGAAATTCTCCTTAGCCTTCCATTGTTGTAAAAGTATTTGTAGAAATATTTTTTATTGTCTTTTACCACAGTAGCCAGATTAAGTTCTAGCTGGGCTTTGAACCCTCCAAATTTATCCCTGCATAACCTCAAAACATGTGTGCACTGTGTGCTGGGTTTGTGTCTGGCTAGAGTTTTTGGTAGCAGGGGATCACCAATGGTCCCCAGTGAGAAGCTTCTTGAAGCTCACCTGGCTCCAAGTCAGACCTGCCTCTGCACCAAGCTGAAGCCAGTTAGTGATGGTGACCATGCCTCTGTGATAACCTATTTAATAAGGGGAACCTGGGAGGAGGAGTGAGAGTGAGGAAAAGTTACAAGTAGTACACCTATGCAAACACTGAGGTCAGTGGAACAAAGGAGGAGGAGCAGGGGAGGTGTGCTGGGGCACAGACCCTACTGCAACCCATGGTGAAAAAAATAGGCGGTGGCCCTGCCACCCATGAAGGTCACTGGTGGAGCAGATGCCCACCTGCAGCCCATGGAGGATCCCACACCTGATCAGGTGACAGAGCCTGAAGAAGGCTGGGACAATATGGGAAGCTCCTGATGTTGTAGTTCAGTGCTGGGAGGATTGCAACATGAGGGAGGGATCTACACAAGAGCAGCTCGGGAAGTACTCTGGCCCACGGGAAAGACTCATGTCGAAGAAAGTTAATGAAGGACTTTGTTCTGAGAGGTACACAGCACTGTAACAGAGGAAAAAGCAAGGAGTCTGCTTCACGAGGAGGAATGAGTGGCAGGACTGACCAGCAGTGCTGGGCTATGGGGAGCACCTGAGGGACTTTGTCCTTTTGTGGCCTCCCAGGGAAGTATGGGTGTTACCGAGTGAATCCTCTCGCCATACGTGTCTGGGAACGTATGCCAGGGCCAGAGCGAGCTGGCAGGGTCCTGGGAAGACACGGCCGAGGCCTCGGTAACTGGCGTGAAACACAAATGCCGAGCACAAGGACGAGAGATAGGGGATGGAGTGGGCAGGGGTGCTGCGGTGACCCCAGACGCAGGCACTGGGGCATCAGCGCGGCTGGAGTGAGTGCCGTGGGTAAGGATGGCCCGTTGTGATGTCACCGAGCAGATGGGTTCTGGTATCACCCCGAGAGATGGGCTCTGATATCACAGAGTCCCCAGGCGATGGGTCCTCTTCTACCGGGCTCTGATGTCACCTAGCGACGGATTGTGACCAGGCGTTCCTTGCTGCTTGTATCCGGGCGCCGAGGCCCACCTGGCTGGTTCGTGCCCGCGCTCCAGCTGAGCAGGTCGCAAGGCTGGAGTGTTGAGTGCAGCGTTGGTGCTGGTGGTCTGGCTGGGGAGTATTCCTACTTGCCTGACCCCAGAGCCGTTGGAGGATTTTCCCCG
Source organism: Athene cunicularia (assembly GCF_003259725.1). NCBI lineage: Eukaryota > Metazoa > Chordata > Aves > Strigiformes > Strigidae > Athene > Athene cunicularia. The sequence goes on along the minus strand of NW_020799143.1, from coordinate 6,104,180 downwards.
GCCCTGCCAGGTGCAGGCAGCCGGGGCACACAGGAGGCTTGCTCGCAGCAGCAGCAGAGGTGAGCTGTGCAGGGACACCTCACCCTGGGGAGCCGGGAGGGTTTCCTTCTTGAGGGACCTGGGCATTTCTTCCACCCGTCCTTGGGCCAGCCACTGACCGCAGCCTCCCTTCCTTTTCTAGCGTGACACCGGCTGCTGCATCGCCACAGAGAGGGAGCAGTTCACCATCCCCAGCTCCCTCCCGGCTCACCGCAGCAGGTGGAGAGCATGGCCACGGAGCCAGGCAGTCGCTGTCCCATCTGCCTGGACAGCTGGGATGACGCTGCCTATGTGCTGCCATGCCTCCACCAGTTCTGTTACCGCTGCATCCTGCAGTGGGCTGAAACCAAGCCCGAGTGCCCCCTCTGCAAGAGGGGAGTGCAGTCCATCATGCACTCGGTGCGGGCAGATGACGACTTCGAAGAGGTCGTCATCGCGCCATCCGGGCTGGCAGCAGCGTCAGCTGGCGCTCGCCGGGCAGGAAGAGTGCCCAGGCAGGCAGCCACCCGCAGCCTCCCTCGCCCTCTAACACCACAGCCGCTAGTGGAGGAGCCGGTGACCAGGGCTCC
>NW_020799143.1:6062188-6098392 GCF_003259725.1 Athene cunicularia | reverse complement strand
CGCCCGCTTGTTTTTTAATGGGCTTTGGATCCCTATAGACGGCGTTACTGATTTAGAAAATAGTATCAAAAGAAAACATCCTCATTACAGGAGCTAATAGGACGACCTCTGGATACACTCTTTACCGGATTTGGCTCGCCTCCGGCCCTGAGTGGGGAGTGGATCATGTAGCTGAAATGTTTTAAAATGGAGATGTTTAAAACAGGCTTTTAAACTCTATCACAGGTTTACTTTATGATAATGACCCACTGCACATGCCAGTTCTTTAGTCTTTGGAAATGCCTTGTGGCCGTTACAGCAACCCATTGAGAATGTTTTTTAGATAGTCTGAAATTTGGAGTACGGGACCCAGACCAGAGTGTAGAATGGATACCTCTGGAGGGATCACTAAACAAAATTTATTGCACTTTAGGATGAAATTATAATTTTAATCTTTTCTGAGATGGAATGCAATGTTTTTGTGGCATTTACCCCAGATTACTGCAGTTTGGACGAGGAGATGTATAGAAATAGGCATTGATTGATATTAAACATCACCCCACAAGTGGTATTTATGACATTTCTGAATTTTGAGTTGATTTGAAAACCTGATTCTTCCCTAAAGACCTTTACAGTGATGTGTAAGTACAGTGACATGCAAAAGAAGTTTTGAGATTTTGCATGCCTCCTCTGAAAGGCTGTTGGGGTAAAAGCCTTGCAGGGATCTCAACAGCTACAGGATTTGGTGTCCCTACTTACACAAGCTCCTTGGTCTCTTTCTGTGGCACTGTATTTTCTTGTTCAGCATTTCCCTGGTAAGTAATCAAACTGACAACAGCAGACTGCCAGCTAGTTTACTTTCCTTGATGATCGTAGCTGGTTTTGAATGAGGGACAACAGGAGGCGGCTGTTTCAAACTACCACTGACTTGGGCCATCAGCACATATTCTTACACCTGCATCTGCTTGCTTTCCCCATTCTCTTTTAGTTGATATTCCTTTGTCATAATATAATGAAGATTAAGTGGACGTTATGAGTCAGTTTACTTGACACTTTAAAAGTTTCTTTAAGACAAATAGCTATGAAAATGTCCTAGATGTTTTCTAGCTCTTTATCTCAAAAGAAACTTTTTAAGTGTCTAGTAAACTGAATGTCTAGGACATGTTCATGTAATGTTTTCCATGTTCCTGATGTGTTACTTTTACCTTGGAGAAAGAGGTGTGATTTGACCAGGCAATCCACATCTTCTGTCAAACCCAGGTTGGGGCTCCAAAATCAAATACTACATGAATATAAATTGTACTCAGACAAATGCCCGCAAGTTCATAATAATTTAATCTTTGTGTATATGCATACAAATCCATAGAAAACAGGAAATAATCCTGTCCAAATATGTTGGTGATTATGCATATAAAACATTCAGAACCACATAGCAAGAGTGTGTTGGTGACTTGAAGCTGAAATTATTTAAGAGTATCATTAAAAAGTACACAGTTGGAGAAAAAATCAGCCATGCTTATCTTTACTTGATTGATGCTTAGATATGGTTTATAAAGATCATTATCTCATCTAAGTAATGGCTAGTTTTAGCATCACATTTTGTTTTTCCAGCAGATGAGGATTTATTAGATAATGGAAATTCTGTTAACAGGAAATGAGTCCAGTTTGGCTTTGCAAATAAAACATGGGCTAAGTCCAGACTCAAGCGTGATTTGTTAAGTTGTTCTGTAGCACTGTAGTATAGGGGAGGGTAAGTTCTGAAGTTTGCAAGCGTCCTTCTATACATTTACATATTAAGTTTGTTCCTCAAACAAATCTTTTAATTATTTGGGTGTAGGCTAAAGAGAACTCCAGGGTAATCACGTTGAAAGATTTTGTATGTGCTCTTAGTGTTTCTTCATAACAGAAGACATAGGATACAGATGTGAGCAGGACGTGAATGCCATGGGGCATCTGTGTGACACTTTATTTCTGTCAGTGATGAAATTGGCATGGAAATGACCTCTGAGGTTGGAGGTCTGCATTCCAGAAACGTTGCTCATCTTAGCACAGACCAGTGTTTGGAACCCACATGTTCACAAAGCAGTAGTGTGCATATGCTGAACACCCATGTGCCTCTGGGATGCTGTTCAGACAAATTGAGCTGCTGCAGTAGAGTTGCCTGATGAGTGATTAGATACTCACTTTCATCAGCTCCTGATCAATAGCAACTAGACTTAACCCTTCACAATATTAGAACTGTTCAGTGTTTGTGCAAAACCACTGCTATTTGGTTTTATCCATGACCTTTTTAATCCAATAAAATTAGTAAATTCTACTGATTTAGAAGCAAATCTCTATGGGGCTAGAGCCTTAGTTGCAGTCTGGTGAAGCTGAAGTTGCACAGTAATTTAGCCCAGGTTAAATGCAGCAAGTCTGACTGATCATGCTGTCTGGCAACTGTGGACTTCAGGAGTGTAGGGAAATCAAGCTGTATCATCTGTACTGTTGATGCCGTCTGACAGTATCTCACCCTCCCTCAGGGCTAGATGTCTCAATACTGCTTTATGGTGGTAGAGCCTGGACAGAGACTGGCATAATTCTATAGATCAGGACTAGTCCTTCGAGTCTTTTTGTAACTGGCATTACAGTATGGCCTTAGAATCATTCTACACAGGTGAATAAATTGACGACCAGGACTCTGTTTTCCTTAGGTTTTTTAATAAAAACTTTAAGCTGGTCTCGCACTAACTCTGGAAACAGCAGACTGTCACTTCAGTAGGATTACTGGTCAATTAAGATTTCCTCCTGAATTCCAGAGACAGTGTTGCTTATAATTATTTGAAACCGGTAAGGAAGTAAGACACTGTGCTAGCTGGTTTGGGTTTGTGATATCTTGAAGCCTAGGTACTGGTACCATCTTAATCATTACCCTTCAGTTAATGTTTTTGTAGGAGTTGTCCACAGGAGTCAAATTCACCAGAGGGTGGAGGGACCAAAAAAAGGAGTATAAAGGAGTGAACCTGACCCATTTTATACATGTATGTGTATATATGGGAGAATAAGATACGTGGAAATCTAGGCTTTATTCATTTCACTGTTCACAGAACAATTTGGGGACATTTTTCTTGTTTTGAAGGCAAAAAATTTGGCTTGCTAGGATAAAAAAAACTTGCCAGAGTGCGAACTATTTGTTTTGGGACTTTTATCTTGCATGTGAGCAGGCCAACATGCAATTTTTTAATGCCAAAAACGCATCCATTCTGGGCACCTATTTACTGTGGACATAAAAATTGTTAAGTATGACTGAGGCTGTTTACTGTCATCCATATTTGCATTTTTCAGAAAGGTTCCAAGCTTACTTTTGTACTTATGTAAGATCCAAGACAGTTAGGCTTCCACTTTGCTAAGTAAAACAAATGTGGTAGTTGCCAAGGTCTATGACCAATGTCAGTGTGTGCTGTGCCAGTCACCTGCAACTTTGATGTGACAGCAAGCATGCCACTCGGCCCCTGCAGCTGACTCTTACTGGTATCAAGCCTGACATGTGCAAATGAGAATCCTTTCTGTCCCAAACTAAACAGTAAATCCAAAGCCTGTTTGTTGCAAAATACTGTATTTTAAACAACTTTTTATGTGGTCAGAGAAAAAAAAAACCTCATTCTTTCCTAGCATCTAAAATTTTATAATTAAGGCTATAGTTTTCAAAGTGTAATACCTTTTCTTTGTATTTGCTCTGTTGAAATTTCTTCTGGAAACATGGCAAGTTACCCTTACCAGAGTCCTCTGTAAGAAAAAAAGGTGTCTGATGGTGCAGTAAGGCATGTGGGGCAGTGTCATGTCACCCATTTGGTTTTTTTCTTGTGGTTGTTGCTTAGAAACATACAGTAAGTAGTTTTAAGTTCAGAGTCCACTGCAATGTTTTCCTTAGAGGTTATGCTGGCTAAGCTGTCTCTTAAAAAACCCTTATGTAATATTGGTACTGAGGAATGCACTAGGGTCTTTTTTTACGGAACATCCTAAAACATGCTTATCAGTTACAATGTAGTTCTGCTCACACTTAGGTTGTTTAAACTTGTGCCATTACATTGTGTGTTTGTGGTTAGCTGTAGTTAGTAGAACTACAGGTAAGTCGTGCCCAAACAGAAACTGAAGCATTTTGGCTTTATGTAAAAGGGACTTGATTTCCTGGTGTAAATTCTGATGTTGAGTGTCACATCTGCTGATAATCTCTGTGCAGACACCCTTTTGCTTCTGTTTTTTGCATTTCAGTCCTAAAATGCCTTGTAAAGGTCCCACTAACACAAAAATTTGGAGGAAGCAGTGTTATTAGTGTTATTATGAATAGGTAACTTCAGAACTCCAATATGGCACCCTCCAACAACACTAAATTTACTTAAACACTACCAAAGAAATCACATACCCATAAACATCTTTTGTAAATTAATTTTCTGTTGTAGGAAAGACTCAGGGCAGTGTGAATGCTTTTAATATTACCAAGTTAAATCATCTTAGCTGCAGCCTTTTATTTACTGCAGAAAGAATTGTATTAATATTCTAATTAGGTTCAGATTAGTTTTTTGATGGAATAATTTTATGTAAGTAGAATATGTCAAGCACTGCAGCAAGATTACTGAGGTTCAAAGCACAGCTTTTTGCTTTTTTTTCATATCACGTAATTCTTACTAGCATCTATGCTGTTGAAACAGCATAATGCATTTATGTCAGAATTTGTGTTAGGGAATTTGAAAGAGGCATTTCAGCAATAAAGCAGGGTTTTTTCAGAAATGGAACTACACTTTTTGATCTGTGCAGTGTTTCCGGCCTGCTGCATAGTAAACCATTTTTCTGATTAATGTGTTGATAATGTGAACATAAAAATCCTGGAGAAATGGCTTGATTGTGCGTATTTTAGAACTGCGATTGAAGTATCACATCTTTACATTAAATTTCATGAGCTATAACTTGCCACAAATTAATTAAACATTTTATTATTGCTTTAACAGGACAATGTTGCTTTGTTTTCTGAGCAGAGCACTGCAACTAGCAAGGCATTCATCCAGTCCACTGGGGAGACGACTCTGTTCAGCCAGCACAAATAAACCAGTGTTGACTTTATTCACTAAGGTAAAAGTTGTTTACAGAATAAAGCTAGGCAAAACTGTGTATTTATCAGCTTTGATATATGTGACTCCCAGATGAAATGGCTTGGCCATGCTTTTTGTCCCCTTTAAAGTTGTGTAATACTGGGCATTTTACTTTGGGGGTGTCTTTCACACCAGGCTTTGCAGCACAGTCTCATTGTAGCAAGGAAGTAGTTAAAACTAACAAATGAAGGTTAGTAGTGGCTCTCTCTCTCTCCTTCTGCCTGATTCAGCATCAACTCATTCATAATCCAGATGTGATAAGGTAGGGAATAATGAGTATACCTTTGGGTTAATAATGGGAAAAAAGCTCTTTGTATGATTTTTGTGTCTTAAAATCTCTAACTAGTAAGACACATTTTCTAAGAGCAAAGTTTTAAGTAGTTCTCTAAAGTGGCTTCTTGTTGCATGTGTTTTTAACTTAAAATGTTTTTCATGACTGATAACACTGGCAATTGCAAAGCAAAATTGCAGACTACTTAAAAATAAATCTAATCTGCACTCTTAGTTTAGGCTAAGTCCTTTTTCTTTCCTTCCTCTTCTTAAGAATAAGGAGAAAATAGGAGGAGAAGGCAGGAGGAGGCTATGACTTCTGCAGCCACTTAAAACTGATAGAAGCTAGCACTGCCAAATGGTTTTCCCCTCACAGGCTCCTTTTATGCCAACACAAGCATTCATGCAACCACTGCTCCAGGTTAAAAGAAAAACAACTCTTTTTATTTCTGCATGGTTACTATTAACTGAGATAAATTCTTCTGTCTAGCTCTACTGTGCAGCTGTTTCATGCCAGCACAGAAGAAGTGACACACAGCACAGTGACAGGAAGATGGGTCTGCTTCCTTCAGCATCAGTGCCAGCTTAAATGACCACAAAACTGCAATTTAAGTATGCAGCATAAATGGCAATTATCTGTAGAAATAAAACTGTTCCTTCCACCACGTGTATTGTCTAACATATCTAGCTATCAGAACAGCATATATCACTTTGAGAAGGAACTTTTACTCTTTCAGCAGTAGGAGTCCTTTTTGCCACTGCAATATACATCTGAGAGAGGTTGTCCAAGACATCTTTATCCAGGCAGCCCTATTACAAATTAACATAAAGCAAGTGATGACAGAGACCTACTGTTGCACTGTACTGTGGAAAAATATGTACTAATATAAAGTATTATTACTGTAATGATGTTGTAATGCTATTCTCTGTTTAAACAGATTTCCCAGTTAGTTGAAATAGCTCCCCATCTGATTTTTAAACCAGTTCCAATCTTACTAGTACCATGTAGTGCTTAAACCTGCCATCAGAGCAGGAGTAAAAACACATTCTTTGCTAAGAGTCAGCTTAGTGTGTCAAATGCTTTTATGTGACTGTTACATTAGAAAGCTCTCCCCGGGCTAGGGGAACTGAGTATGTCCTAATAACTGTAAGAATCCTGGCATGTTACAAAACTGGTGTGCAGGATTCTGGGATGTTCCTTTCAGTCACTAATACCAGGTATATCAATCCGTCCAAAAGTGACAAGAACTAGCAGGAATGCAGCACTGTTGATCTTTAGCATATTGCATAGGTTTTCAGAGCATAAAGATTTATCTGTGTAGGAAAAACAGATTAGTGTGAATTAAATGTATTTAATCCAAATTAATTCACACTCAGGAAATAAGAAGTTCCTGTTTCAGATTAACTCCATGTTTAAACAAGCCCTAGGAAGAATTTAAGTGTGAGGGAGAGGGTCTTTTCCAGCTATGAGAGGTATTTTGTGGCAGACGGACAGAGCCATCACCTTCACCACTGTATACTTTGCTCTGTGAATTGTAGGCCAGATTCTGCCATCACTAACACTGAAGCAACATGCCTTCCTGTGAGTCACTTCCTCAGGTATGCACTGCTCTAGTGATCATGATGCATGATCAGCAGAAGTCAGCTGTATGACTGTAGTGGAAGACCAGTGAGTTTTCAAAGATTAGAGGTTTTCTTTGACCCTATCACAGGTCAAAACACTGCAGCTGTTTGCTAGTTCTCCCTCAGCAGGTTACTGTCCTCCCAGCTCTGCCAGTTGGAGGATCATGCTTAATTTCTTTCAGGCAAAGTCAGCTAGGTTATCTTAAATCACCTTCTTTTGCTATTTGAACTGAACCAAGTGACTCAATCTGAAACAGATTAGAAATTACTCATGTGACTTCCTTATTCCCCTTCTATCAAGGGAAATTCTATCAAGAGTGGCGCCCACAGTTGTTCTCAGCTGGTGATGACTGTGTGTTGAATATTCATTGCTGATGACCGAAAGAAGAGGTCTGTGCATGACCTATGCCTGAATCAGCCTTCAGAAGAGATGCTGAAAACTGTTAATTTGCACCATGAGAAAAATAATAGCAAATGAGAAATTAATTTCTGTGGCTGAACAATTTATTTTCTTTTCATCCATGCTGAACTGATACAGCAAAGATTTAGAAAACAGTAAGACAGGATGGTAGAGGGGAGAGAACCCACATTTACAGTAATGATCACTCCTGTCTGTGTATGTTACTTTACAGTAGAAATGATCTGTGTGTTTTACTGTGTGATTTAAGACGGTCTCAATATTTTCCTTTAGAAACCGTGCCCCCTATGTGATGACGCAAAAGAAGTGCTTGAGCCATATAAGAGAAGGGTAATGTATTGCAATACTGTATACATTTTTTTTATATAGAAAGAACAGTTAATCAGGATGCTTTCTTTGTAAATGAAAATTGCTTGGATTTATTTGCATCCATTATTCTTTCATGGATGACCTCTTCAAGGTAATTTCAGCACTGATTTCCATAAAACTCATTATCCAAAAGCATTTTGCAACAACGCAACGCAAGTAAGTATTGGCAAACTAAACCAATATAAACCTTGTTCCAATAGTTTTTACACCCACTGCTTTTGTAAATACTATTGCCTTGTCTGATAGAGGAGTTTGCAACTTTCATGAGGCAGGTAATGATATCATTTGGGAAGGATGTTATTAAGTGGGACTTCAAATACACATATATGTGATTGCAATTTTTGCTGTTCTTTGGCCAGGTTTTGATCTTTTTCTTGAAGGGACTGTTAACCGAAGCATTAGAGGTGTTGCATTTAGCTGCCTAAGAGGCAGCTGTTGTGTTGCCAGGTGCATATTTGTTGTGGTTGGTGCTCACAGGAGAGTGGTTTTGCACAGAGTATCAAGAATGTTGTCCAGGACTAGGGAGAGACTTCTTTGTGGACACGTAACCAAGGATTGTGGCTACATACATTTTGTATCCACAAAATTGGTAATTGTCTACAACATGGAAGAATAAATCAAAAAGCAGCAAGCAGCCTTGCATTTCTGAAAAAAAATACCAATCAAAAGACGAGCAGATACTGTTTTCAGTGTCCAATAGGTACTAATATTACTTTTCTGTCACAGTTTATTTTGCAGGAGGTGGATATTACCCTTCCAGAGAACTCGGCATGGTATGATAAATACAAATATGATATACCTGTTTTTCATTTAAATGGGAAGTTCCTAATGAAACATCGAGTAGACATTCAGAAGTTTGAGGACCAGCTTATGCAGCTGGAGTTGCAAAACGATGGAAACCAGTAAAGAAAATGCAGCTGCTCTTGTGTGGATCTGAAAGGACTGCAACATAAATTGTGTGAAAAAGTAGGATTCAATATCTGGCCTTACATTTCTTAGAACGTATGGTACCAGTGTCCTAAAAACTTGAGTGACTTGTGGTCTGTTTTGTATTAATCATCCAACAATAGAAACATTTTCTGTACCATTCATTTATTGCTATCCTAGGCTGAATTTTCATTGATAGAATAAATGCTGCTCTGTAAGAGCAGGTAAACTCAAATGTGTTTGGACTGGGTTTGCATGGCAAGGTTTTGGTAGCAGGGAGGTTACAGGGGTGGCTTGTGTGAAAAGTTGCTAGAAGCTTCCCCCATGTCTGACAGAGCCAATGCCAGCTGGATCCAAGACAGTGCTGCTGCTGGCCAAGGCTGAGCCCATCAGCCACAATGGTAGTGCCTCTGGGATAACTTGTTTAAGAAGGGGAAAAAAAAAAGACCTGGGCAACTGCAGCTGGAGAGAGGAGTGAGACTATGTGAGAGAAGGAACTCTGCAGACACCAAGGTCAGTGAAGGAGGCACTGGAACAGAGATTCCCCTGCACACCGTGGTGAAGACTGGTGAGAGTGCCGGCTGTCCCCCTGAAGTCCATGGAGGATCCCACGCCAGGGCAGGTGGATGTCTGAAGAAGGCTGTGACCCCATGGTAAGTCCACACTGGAGCAGGCTCCTGGCAGGACCCATGGACTTGTGAAGAGAGGACCCCACACTGGAGTGGGTTTGCTAGTAGGGCTTGTGACCTATGAGGGACCCACACTGGAGCAGTCTGTTCCTGAAGGACTGCAGCCTGTGGAAGAGACCCATGATGGAGCAGTTCATGAAGAACTGCAGCCTGTGGGAAGCATCCACATTGGAGAAGTTTGTGGAGGACTGTCCCATGGGAGGGACCCCATGCTGGAGCACGAAGTGTAAGGAGCCCTCCTCCCACTGAGTATGAGGGAGTGTCAGAAACAATGTGTGATGAACCCCTATTTCTCTGTCCCCCTCTGCTGCTGGGGAGAAGGACAAAGAGAAAGTCAAGAGTAAAGTTAAGCCCAGGAAGAAGGGAGGAGTGAGGGAAAAGTGTTTTTAAGATTGGTTTTATTTCTCATTTTCCTATTCTAATTTGATTGGTAATAAATTAAACTAATTTCCCCAAGTCAAGTCAGTTTTGTCCATGATGGTAATTCATGAGTGATCTCTCCCTGCCCTTATGTCAACCTATGAGCCTTTCATTATATTTTCTTTCCCCTGTTCTGTTGAGGAGGGGGAGTGATAGATCAGCTTTTGTGGGCACCTGGTGTCCAGCCAGCATCAACCCACCACAGTGTTTCAAGACTGTTAGTGCGTATAATCTGTAAATCTGTAAGAGACTTCCTTGAAGAAGTCTTGGGGTCTATCCTAAGTGCTCATTTGAAATGGAGAAGAGGGCATTTACTGTTAATGAAAAGGACACTTGATTAAAGACAACACACTCGCACTGGAGCAGAGTGTATCTATAGAATAACATCACAACTCAATACAGCTGTTACACACAGCAGGCTTTGAGTTGCATAGTACTTAAGTTACTCCCAGTCACAAGAAAAAGTAAAAATAGAGTGAATTATAATTGAGCCAAAAGAACCGAATCTGCAATGAAAGCAGCATTTATTAGCTCCAAACATTTGTCTCTGAACATTAGTAATTTCAGAGGATAAATTGAAAGTAAGAAACCTTAAAAATTTGAAAATTTCCTGGCCTAAAACACAGGACTTCTCCCTTAGTCTCCAGTTATGTTCTTAAAAAAAATCTATGCTAATATATGGTCTTGGGGATGCTTGTGGGATAATTCTCCCATCATTACAAACCCAGTGACAGAGAAAGCATGTTTCACTGATATTACAGGAACAGTGCTTGGTCCTATGGAGTAGAGTTCTGTGGTGATTCAGTTCAATCGTTATGCTTTCTGACAGGGAGGAATCACAGTTCTATCTTCAACACAACTGCAAATCCATTTATCATGTGACAATACCATTTTATCAAGGGTTACTGCATTTCTGCTAATGCATTATTGGCAATGTAGGGATGTGAGGTAGGCAGACAGAATGCCGAAGAAGTATATTTTCAGGAAGAGGAGAAAGATTAAGGAAAAGTCAGCTGGTTTAAGTTGAATAGTCTATAATAAGCACTGGAGAAAGTTGTTGGTATTCTTGATCTACGTAATAGATCTTTTAACGCAAAAACTAATTGCTACTTGCTGCATTTCTGTTCTTTCGGCCATGGTGGTATTTGGCCTTCTCTCATCACTAGAAATTTAAGCAGGGACATTTGAAAGATGTGTCGCCACAGAGGGGAGAATCCAGACACAACACCCAGTTAGGACTGAAAACTGAAATCCACTAGGATTCATCACAGACTTTAGGTTTTTGAGTGCAGTTCAATCAGAAGCCTGCTGATGTGGTGGAAGTCAGCAGTTCCTATATGGCCCCATCCTATGGTGTTTTCAGTGTGCAGTGGAGGTGAGAGATTAAAACTTCTTTGCAGTTCAGCAGCTTGAGTCCACTCAGGAAGGAGTTTGACAAGTATCCAAGAGCTCCCAGGAGGGAGAGCTGTGCCCTTTTTATAGCAGAGAGCTTTAGGTAAGTTCAACCACATCATCTAGCTATACCCTGTGATTTATAGGATTTCAGAAACTTCCATTTCATAGCACTTCATAGTCCTTGGGAAGTCTGCAGAAAGAGAGTGGCATCAAACAGGATGGATTTACAAGATTTGCAAGAACTGAAAAAAACCTTAGAAGTTTAATCATCTTAAACCTGTTTAAAGCTTTTCATCAGCAAAACTGTTAACTGTTTGATCCAAAACCAAAATTAGAGCCAACTGTTCCTTCTAAAGGAAAACATTCATCCTGGCTTTTAAGTAATTCTTTTTGTAGCCTTACTTTACCTTTAGAGCCCTCTGCTTTACCCTGGTGTGATCATTTACATTGTAGAGGAAGAGTAAGTTGAGAAGATTGTTAAAAAAAACCAAGCTGAAACTTCTTGGGAGTGACTGAACTTGAGTAACCCAGCAAAGCATTAAGTGTGATGCTTTACCCATCATGAGGAAAAAAAAAGACAAAACTTGAAATAGCAAGATGCTTCTTGAATAGTATGTTGTAGCATAGCTTTGCCCTATTCACAGTGCTTTTCATCACCATTGACAGAAGAGGACCCTAGAGTCAAGAACTACACGTTCAGCAGTTCATAATGCTACAGTCAAACTTTTAAGTGTACCACAAGTTACTATTAAATAATAGGTTTGAACTACCTCTGTATCAGCAAGCAAGTGCCTTTTGCTTTCCTTCTATAATCTGAGATGGTTTCAGAAGGCCCAGGTTTTTCTTTACTGAGGTTTTGTAATAAGAGAACTGGCATACAGCACTTCTCAACCATTTCAAGTGCTTTTCTAAAATATACCATTATTATCTCAAAGATATGGAGGATAGAGGTCATGTGGGCTTGCCCCGTTTCCCAGTACACATCACTGACAGAGGCTGGAATAGCCATTAGAGAATGATTTGCCTTTCTTTTAATAATGCCTGTTTTGGGAAGAAAAAAAAATTGAACCTAAAAGTAAACTTCTGTTCATATAGAAGATGATGAATCCCTTGTTCCCTATTCATTCAGACTGTGGAGATTTTCTTCCGTAGCAAGTGTCAGATTTTTTTTATCCCCTTTATTTTGTAAAGTGAGTGATAACAGGGTTTTTATAATAGTTTTTGTATATGGTGTGGCCTTTATCAGTGACATGGAGGTTTTACATTATTTCTGGCTGTGAGTGCTAGTTGTATATAATGTACAGAGAAGGGGTGGCTGTTTCTATTATCTCTTCTAGTGTACAGTCAAACATAACTCTGCATTGTGCATGCCTCAATCCTATTTTCCTTGTCAACACAAGCAGCAGATTCATCTGTGTAAGAAATGTCATCATAGGCACAAGTACAAGCAACAGGCCTGGACTCAAGAGTGAATATTCTATGGTATGGAAACATCACTGACAGCCACTCGCCTCCAAACACCTCCCTGTCCTTCCAAAGCTAAAACATGGGATATACTGCCAAAACCTTCCAGTGGTATCTGATAAAATACCACCATTCTACTGTTTTAAGGGAGTGGAAGGCCTTTTCTCATCCGTTTGGACACAAAGATAGGAGATGGAAACACGTCAATATGGACTGTTGGTGGCACACCTCAAAGAATGAGCTGTGCAATAATCATTTCCAGATAAAAGCACTGCAGGACAAGGTGATCAACAAGAGACTGACAGTTCATTTCGGACCGTAGGTGCTACTGTAGTTTTCTCATTGCAAAATTAGGTTGTGTCAAGGTTGCTAAGGATGTTATTCCCTTCTCTGTTACCTTCTCTAAGGAATACAAAATACTAAAGTAAAAACTCCAGGAGGCCACCTTCTCTTCTGAAGCCAGCAGCTCTGCTCAGTGGAATAATAAGGCATTCAATTACTGTCTTCACATGTGAACACGTAGAGTTCACATCTTCTAAGCAGCAGATCAGAGAAGTGTTTCAGCATCATCTTCCATTTTGCTGCCATTATCAGTCCTAAAAGTAGTCATGTGAATTTTTGATCCCATAGGCAAAATAATTATTAACCTCAATAGGATGAGAATTTTACCTCAAATAGTTAACTACGTTCCATTTCCTTTGACATGTGGGGAGACTGAACAAGTGCTTGTGTGACTTAGCATAACTAGCAGGTCTGCCACCTTCATTTTCCAAAGACAAGAAAGTATGAAACATAAGTAAATTTGAGGGTTTTTTCTTCTTTTTGAGCATAATAAATGCAGCAGGCTCCCAGCACATGCATCTCTCTAATCAAATGTGTTAAAGTATAACCTTAAAACAAGAAGGCATAAGCCCTGCTGAATATATATTTATGGAGGCATATGCAATTTTGTGAAAACTGGCAGTTCACTCTTTTGACAGTGAATGTTGGCAGGAGTGCAAAGCTCCTTAATGTACTATCCCTGCAATGTAAAAAGAGCTTTTATACAAGATGAACTTATATCCTACTTCTGGCCAATTAAAAAGCACATACACAATGTCCTGTCTGTATTACTGGAATGTACCTAGATACTGTGGTGATCAGGGCATACCAAACTGTCAGCTTTAATTCAGGGCATTACTATAGGCCATATATTTTCAGCCTGTCTCCTGAAGAAATGAGACATGGACTGTGTAATTATGTTATCAGCCCTATTCTCTTCCTTCCCTTCTCCCCTTTCTCTCTGACTCCTTCCTAGGAATGTTTTATCTGGGGACCACTTCAACAAAGTGATCCAGCTGGTTGTTTGGGGTGGTTTTTTTCCACTATTTCATTACTACAGGTTTCCCAGGAAGGTAACAGAAATTTCTCCATCCATGTCCCCCAGTGCGGAAAAAATTGTGCTGAATGAAACCACCATACCTTTTGGCCAGCTGACTGCTCCCAAGCAAAGAGCAGAAGTGTAGCTTAATACTGACTGTGACATTTATCATCTCTCATCCAGATGGCATATCAAAGAAAATATGCCAAGGAGCCACATTGCTGCAGTGGTAGGAAGTTCATGGCATAAAGGACACCGATCTACTGGTAACAAGGCTCTTTAATTTTATTTCTCCCAAAACAGTCTGTTTTGTTTTAGACAAGTGCTTGATGAACATCACCGCAAAATTCAGACACTTAAAGACAAAAAAGTGGTCAGAAACCACCTTTATACACATAAGAGTTGATGTCTGTATGGGTCTTGATGCATATTTAAGCTTTTACTTGAAGAGGTGAGGCATCCATTGCAACAAAGTCTCCATGGATGTTTGCAAGGCTAGGATCCAAGTGACTTTACTGACATTACCACTCAAATGTAGTGAACATCTACATTTCTGCTTAATTTAATTTGCCTGCTTATTGTCAAGATTTACTGAATGACCTCAACAGCCATGGCCCTATCCTTTTATTTTAATACACAGGTAGCACCTGTATGCAGCTTCCATTTCTATACAGAAGAGCAGCTTGTCACTATGGGTAAACACACATCCAGGCGCAAAGATAGGTGGGAAAGCGGACTAAAGGTAAAACTGCCACATGATCAGGCTTCTATAAAAAATTAAGTGTATCTTGGTGTTGTAATGTGCAGTTGTATGACAAGAACACAGCAGTTTTACCAAAATACAGCAAAATAGATACTATCTCAGCCCTGCAATATTTATTTATTTTTGAACAAAAAAAAGCAGTGTTGCTTGAGAAAGGCCATTAAACCAAGAACTATAGTTAAGCAAACAAAAATATTAGTGTTCAGGTTATTCCTTTAGGGTTTTATGTTAGGAACTTTAAGCTGTCATTTTATATACAGCTTTAACTGATTTTCAGTGACTTGGGACATTTTCATTGACATCAACGTGAGCTTCACGAGTGCGAAGGTGCAGCAGGTTTCAGAAAAGCTTCTTCTCTCAGACTACCATGAAATAGGTATTTTGAGGTTCTAAGTTGTGATGAGAAACTGATTAATTGGTTTTCCACGTTCGTTTTTTGTTTGCTTGTTTGATTTTGTTTGGTTGGGGTTTTTGCTTGACAGTTTATTTGCTGTGTTTGTTGTAGATCCAGCCTCGGGTCTCGCACCGTTCCCGTTAACACCAAGACTGAGAGGCGGTTCCCGCTACCTGGCGGCTCCCTCGCAGCCTGGCGCTGGGCAGGGGACGAGCCCGTTTCAAGCCGTCGCAGGGCAGGTGGCGGTGCCGCCGCTGTCGGCCTGCCTGCCCGCGGACCTGCCGCCTGCCGTGCGGCCATCCGCGCCGCGGCCGCCGCCCGCCTCCCCACGCTCCTCTCTGCTGGCCCGAGGGGGCGCCGCCGCCTCCCCAGAGCCCGGCTGCGTCCCTGAACTTGGCCAGTGCCTGCCTCAGCTCCCGGCCCCGCCGCCGCTTTACAGCCCGGACGTGCAAATTCGCCGCGTTCCCGGCGGGGAGAGCAGGAGCAGAAGGAGAAGAGGGCGGCCCGGCCCGGCGGGGCGGGGGCTGTGCGTCCGCGTCTGCCCGCGGCGGATCGATGGCAGCCAAGTCCCGTGCCGCCGGCGGAACCGAGGGCACGGTACGTGGGGCGTTGGGGTCCTGGCGGCATCGGGTCGTGGCTTTTTTGCAGTTTATTTGGCTGGTTAGTTTGTGTTTTGGAGGGACAGCTTGAGCGTCCTGGTAAATGAAGTAGGTACAATTGGACACATGCGAACAGAAATGTCTGGCTCGGGGAGGAGGGCGTTTAATTTTAACTCTTATAATCGAAAAAAATCAAAACCCAGTACCGACAGTAAAAATGTCCAGCTAAAGTGATCTAGCTGGACTCTTTCAGACAGAATTACCTTCAGGACCTTCCTGGGTCGGGAGCGGGGAGGAAGACGAGAAAGACAGTTTATTTTCTGTTGCAGAGGTTGTGACAAACCCTAGCTATTTCTGAGATTCAGCCGTGGAGTTTCGTATGTTTTTGCTTGTTGGGGTGTGGTTTTTTGTTGGGTTTTGTGGTTTTTTTTGGGGGGTGTGTGTGGTTTTGTTTGGGGTTTTTGTTTCTTTTTTTTCTCTTAATAGTCACGGGTTGTACGGTTCTTTGCAGATATAGGGAATTATGAAACTACTCACTAGTAGTGCCTGCAGTATGTCAGAGGAGTTAGACTTCCATTGTCAACAAATTTTTAAAGTTAATTTTAACCCTGTGTTGCACTCATTTTAGGACATGGGCTGTTAATAGTTCATGCAGGAGGTATGCCGAGTAATGTCTCAACTGTGGCTGTACAGAGCAATTTAGCCATTTCAAAGTCATGAAACCAGTGAAAGCAGAGAATATTTATCCATTAGAAATTACTGGTTTTGTCAAGGATATTTACAACTCATGCAATGCCCGTTGAAATAAACAGAAAAGCTCTCACTGCTGATAACTCATGTCACAGAATCACAGAATCATCTAGGTTGGAAAAGACCTTGAAGATCACCCAGTCCAACCATTAGCCTGAAGCCATGTCCATGGGCTTCAAAGCAGGCTGCCGATGAACGATGTTGGAGACCATCTGGTGCTGATCCTGGGCACAGCACTCCTGTAGGTAACTCTCCTGTGGTCCCCACGGTTTGTAAAGGGAGTGGGATAAGGTGAAGAGTGGCAGCTTGAAGCAACTAGTGGGATTATGACTTGCTTTATCTAAGTATATTTGCCAATTATAAATAGTCTGGGATGTGCATTCTTCAGTGTTTTAAGTGTCATTGACCTTTAATTAATTGCTGATGGCTTAGTCTCTTGCTGTCTGTTAGGCCAGTGAAGCAGCCGACTTGCAACTTCTCTTTCTGTGTTAATGACTGTTGTGACAGTGTCTCCGGGTGTATGATGTCTGGTTTGAAACTTCCAGATGATAGAGTACTTGTGTGCGGTAGCTGCAGGTTTACTTGGGCAGTAGGCTCCTCTGGGAGCATAGGGATTAGCTGGTTGCCAGATTTCGTAGCTGGAAGGGACCTTGTCTGTTCTCATCTCTTGGGGCCTATTACAGGCCACAGGATTTCACAGGCAAATTCTGTATCAAGTCCATAACTTCAGTGTGGTCTTCACTTGCCATTAAAGATGGGATTCATCTGCTGCAGGAGTTCAAGCATGTTTCAAACTGCCTAGTGGCTCACAGTCTTGAGCTCTGAGTGGGTGAGTAATATCTACTGCCTCAAATGTCTGTAATTAGGATGAGAGCTGTTTTGGTCTATCAAATACAATTTTGCTTATTAAAACCATCAGGGTAATTGTACTTCTTGTGGCATACATACAGAAGGCAGAGCCGCCTTCTCTTTGCGTGAAGATGACACACTCTTGGGGGCTCCTCAAAGTGACTTTGGACTTGCCATTGGAATACCTTGGTTTCTGCTGGTTTCTTCTGCTTTCCTGAATTTTCCTGTTGTGCAACAGTCAGATTCTGGTGGTGCTTTCTGCAGAGAGAGGAGAAAATGCTTTGGGTCCCACTCAACCTCAGCCCTACATAGGGTTGGGAAGGTGGACTGCTTCTGCTGTCCCATGGCATGCTGCTGATGGCCGTTGTGGCTTCCCATTAGATGTAGTTTGTAAACTGGTTCCCACAGTTTTTCCCCCTGGGATGAACCTTGTTGTAGAGCATTCATCAAAGCAGACAGAGTGATGTAATACCACCTCTGTGTGAGCAGATAGTTAAGGCTTATGGAGCATGTGGATATGGCATAGGGCAATGGATATTACTGTACCCAAGAGAGCTCCTTCAAAGATAGCACAGCTAATTAATGGAGACAGGATAGCACATTCTGTGTTGTAGCTGCAAATTTTATTCTAAAATTCCTCCTTCCACCACTGGTTAGCAGCAGATAGTGAGGATACTGGCCTTCAGGACCCTGCCTGGGACTGGTCTGTCTGCAGTGACTGGACAGTAGAGCGGGACACTGTTTATTTTGCATCCTTTTTTGACTCTACTGGAGCTGGATTGGCTTCAAATGTTTCATATGCAGTTGAAGATTAAAGAGGTAACAACACTATATAACATCGCCCACTGTCATAGTCCTGCCAAGCAAATATCACAGCCTAGTATCATGCTGTTGCAGGGGACAGCCCTGACTGTGTGAACCAGGAGGAGGAAACATGGAAAATAAGGGAGACATAAGGGAGACGATTCTCTAGCTTGTTCAGTTGCTCTTCTGCACAGCTGGGGGCCAGTGTGCATGTGGATGAAGTAGCACCTCCTGGAGAGAAAAAAAGCCAGTTCTGCTCTTTGCCAAACCTCTGGCTGCAGCACTGGGTAGAGATGGACAAGCTCAGGTACTGGCTGTGCTTTTACCATGATCTTCACGCATGCTAATTTATCCTCTGTGTTAATGTGCCTACACTGTTTCTGATGCCTCAGCTGACTCCTGTAACACTAGTTGTAATGTGTATGTTCACAACCTGCAGGGTTGCACTGGAGAACATCAGAAGGAGAATCAGAAGAGAAAGAAAAACAACACTGAAAGTGGGGAAGAGGAAATCTGGCATGTTGCCGCTGAAATATGTGGTTTATCTAAAAGGAAAATCGACATATGTCTGCTCTCTGTCTTCCAACACCTTCCTGAATTTTTAGAGAGTATTACTTATTCCTTCTCTGCAGTAGACAGAAACTCTTTTCAGAGATGTGTGTTAGAAACTTCATCTACATTTGAAAACACAGCTAGCATCTGCATAGCTTGTTCTATGTAATTAGTTTTTTTCTCCAGGTCCCCTGATACAAATTTTAGGTGGCTTGTTTTTGCGAACCTTCTGAATGGATTCATCCTCAGACTGTCATGGATTGAATGACATATTACCCTAAAGATGACTCTAGCTAGCTAGGGCAAGCCCAGAAGAGCCAGTGTGGGCATCCTTTGTTTAAAATAGAATGTAGATTATAGACCGAGGAAAAATATGTGAGAGCATTACAGAGGTAGGCATAGCAGATTTTCACTGCTGAGGGGGATGTCTTCCTTCTGGAAGCTGTCGAGAAGGAATACTGCTGCTGCTTAGAGCCACAGTCTTGAAGGAAGGAAAAATATTAATGACACTGTGCAGGAAGGCTTGTCACAAAATCCAAGTACTGAAATCCAATAAAGTGATAATACAAAGTAGAACACTTATCAAGGAATTCTTGCCTTACCCATATGTCATCCTTGCTCTCTCAGTCCACTCAGTGCTGTGCTACAGTTATTCCTCAGTTCCCTTACTATGATACACCAATTCCCACAGCACAGTGTCTTCTATCTCTCTTTCTTCTGAACCTGTTTTCAAATTAATCTAAAATAACAGGGAGAGGGAAAGGAGCTAGTATCTCTCACTTTGCTCTCAGTTAAGCTTCATGCAAGGCACTATAGACCAGAATGAATTATTAATTCAAATTATATTTTGTGTCTTGGATATATGGATGATATTTTCAATTCCAGATTGATGCCTCTCCAACTTCCTTTTTTTTTTTTACTGCAGCAACAAAGACAGCAAAGCTCTTAAACACATGCCTATTTTTAAGCCTGCCAGCAGTCCCTTTGACTTAATTCAGCTGAATGGCCCAGTGTGGCCAAGGGGAATCATTTAATACAAAATTCTCGCTGGCCTGATAGCAGTCTAAGTTGTTGTGGTTATGTTGGGGTTTTGACAGAGGACAAGGGAGGAAGAGTGGGATGAGCTTTTTCTTCTTAAAGACTCCCACAACTCTGGTACAGCTCTCCTGGGTAAACTCTCAAAATGGGGATTCTTGTTATAACGAAAATTCTGGTATCTTGATACTTACTTCCATCCTGAAATTAAAGTCTTTGGTACAAAAGTAAAAAAAATGTCCCCATGGAAGTACCAGAACATTTTGCTTTAGCATTTCTAAGGTGAAATGTTTAGCTTCCAAACTAATCCCAGCACGATTCCATCTCGCACAACAGGGTGCTCCTTGAGTCTCTTGAGTACCCTTTGTGTCCCCTCCCAATAGAGCTCCCAGGGAGGACTGCCTTTCCTCCGGAATGCTGGGATCTTACAGATTGATGGCTGCCAGAAAATAAATGCTTAGATTCGGATTAAGACCTCAGATGAAATAACCCAGTAAATTCTTCCCAATATAAGGATGTGGTATCCTGTGGGGGGACTTCATGTTGATAAAACCTCAGCTTTTTACATGACATTCATTCAAACTAGTTTTACCAAGCGTTGTTCATTCCCCTTGAAAAATCAGAGGAACAGCGTTTTAAGATGGAATTTAAGACGGTAACACCCACACAACACTTAATTGTAACAAAACCACATGTTAAATCAGTCTCAGGAATGTCTGTTTCTGATCTGGAGTATGTCTGCATCCCCAGTCTTAGCACTTCAGCATCCTTCCACACTTCCTTCACCTTTTTTCTGCCTTGAGCTCTTGTGCTTTCCTGTTTTTCCATTTTGCTTGTATTTACCTTGCACTTTTTGTTTTCTTGCTAGCCTTCCCCTTCTAAAATAAAGGTGGTAGAACCAGTATTTTTGCCAACATCATCATTCTGCTTTTATGTTTTCCTCTTTTTTTGCTCAGTGCCAGCCTGTGCACTCTAAACAATTCAAGACAAGGATTTTAATTGCTCTTCTGTTGTTTGTACAGTGCCTGGTGGCATAGGTCCCCATACTTGGACATCATCAGCATGCACTACTGTAGTAATCATAGTGATATCTCTTTGGTTATGTCAGGGAGATCAGTAAAGGAGATAAATTTCCATGTTCCATATGTGTTTGCTATATTTCCCCTCATTTACATTTGTTTTGTGTTGTGTCCCCTTCTCAGAACAAACAAAAACTTCTATTGTGTGGAAAAATGTCAAACACAGAGCATGTTGTGCTTGGGGCTACTGAAGAGGGAGCTTTTCAATGCCCAAGAAATTTGTACTTGTAAGATATGAAACAGCAATTAAACAATTTGGCATCATGAATTACTGATGTCCTTTCTGCCTTGCAACAGAGCTGGGCTTTTGGAGGTGGGAAACAGGCTTCCTGATTTGCTTACATGAGAAACGTCTTCCTGTTGTAGGGAAACACACACAGGATATAAGCTGGTGGATAAACTGATGGAAGATGCATGGAGCATGAGAGCAGACTGAGGCTGTTCCTTAATCTGTTTGCCACAGACTCCCTTGTCTTGCTGTCAGCCAGTCCTGCAGCTTTGTGTGAATTTGTATGGAGGGTGTATGCCAGACTTCAGCTCCTCGCTCTGAGGTTGTCTCCTCTCCCTGTGAGCCAAGGGAGCCTTCAAACATCATCCTGCTCCAGGACACTTCCACCACAGCTACCTAGAAGGAGACCCTCTCTCCTTTCCACTAGGTGCTCAGTGAGGCTGAAACAAACTTGCTGTGCCTGAGGCTTTGCAGAGGCCAGAGAGCTCACAGCATTGCTTGCAGGAAGCAAGCTGGCCCCTTAGGAGAGGGAAAGATCCTTGTGAAATGAGCTACGGCTGGTGCTCAGCTGGCTTAGTGGTGAGCTGGTTCAGAGAGGTACACCAGCAGAAGACTGCTTGTTTATTTTCTAGTAGGACTAATTTAGGGATGATTCAGCACCCAGAGTTGGATCATTGTAAATTACCAATGAAAGGGAGGGAACAAGAAATGGTACCACAGTTAAAGGAGGGGAGGGAAAGGAATGTAGTCCTAACACAGACATGATTTGGCTTAAATAGGGGAACTGTAGTCCATGTGGTTTGCTGAATGTCACCTAGAGAATTTGTCTCCTGGGATCATGGTGGTTTAATTGATAGCTACGCCTTCCTATTCTTTTTTTCCTCTCAGTAGTGATGTTATTTACAGTTGAGTTGGTGCATGCTGACAAATGGAAAGCCTGTTCGCAAATTTATATTGCCCAATGCAAATAATTACTAATAACATAATGCATATGATATTCATGGATAAGGTGGCTAACAACCTGGCTGCTGAAACTTAATGAGCCTTGCCATTTCCAGTTAGCTACAGAAAGCAAGACTGAGAGGTGACAGCCTTATAGGTCCTATGTAGAGGTCACTCAGCTCTATGAACAGCAGTTGTCTAATGAAGTTGAACAAGCTTAGGCCGGGAGTTGGGGTTAGGCTGAAAGCAGCTTCAGTGTGTACATGAGCTCCTGAATTACTCCTCGGGCCAGTTAGATTTTATCTAAATAGGAGTGGAAATAGTGTTTTATTTGCTGGTGAAAACCACAACTTCACTTAAGGTCTTCTGCAAGTAGAGTGTGTTTATAAGACTGGTGGGTATGGGTACATCCTCAGGTACTGGCAGGCATTTGCTCACTCTCACTCCCCATGCTCAGGGCTGCAGAGAGAAGACAACTCTGTTTCAGAATCTGTGTTACCCTTTGGAGATGATGAAACCCTGCTAACCCTGTTGTCACATGTGGCTGGTCTAATGAAATGTACAGTAAAGAGGTGGGGCAAAAGGCAGCCCTGGCCATAAACAGGAGAAGTGACCATTTTAACCATAATCATAAATGTAATTTTCACATCCTGGATATATATCCAGGATCTGCAGTGTGCCCAGCAATGTGTGCATATGAATTCAACACTGGAATGTGTAGACAGAGTTTTATAGTTGTCACAGCAGCATCAAAGTATTTGGAGAAGGTTCTCCTGCAGAGACACACAAGTTGGTGTCTCTGCATGTGGGACACCCAAGACTGGACAAAGCCATAAGATGGTCTGAAGCATTTTTTGGGCCCTACCACAGCATACATAAATTGTTTTTATTGTCCTTTTCCTAGAGTTATTTCACTCTGTTATTGTTGGTTCTTATGAGACTATTATAAGCTGATTTTTTTAAAAAACAGGCCACAATTGTGTAAATGTTATTTGATATATCAGTATTATAACAAATTCCCATCTAAAGCAATACATTAATTATGTTTTGTTTTGATAAGTGCTGATTATTAGCATGCTCCCGTGATGGAGACCCAGCCCTCTGGGTTCCTTCTCAGCCCAAAAAGTTAACTCCATCCTAGCCAAAACCAGGACATATGTAATGAATATTTCTTGCTTGCCATGTTTTATTTGATATCCAGCTGTCACATCAGAGTAAGTTTAACCAAAGAGCATTAGAACTTGGTGTAATTTGTATAGGTTTACTGATCAGAATTTCAAGTCATTAAAAATATTATATGAACAGTTTTAAACTCCATTTCCTAATGAGTTTTGTTAGAAAAGACAGATATTAGCACACTGGTAAGAAAATGTTTGTCTGAAGAGGACTCCACCCTCTATGTACATGTCTGCAATTCCATATCTGGTAACATGGCCCTGTAAAGTTTGACTTGAAGGTGTTTTCACTTTGCAGCCTGCATGGGTGAGAAACAGCAGGAGCTGATGGAAAATGTGTAGCCGAAGCTTGCAATTAGAAGGAATCCGTGATGGTTACACACAGGTAGCTGAAGTAACACAAGTGAGTACTCTGCTGGAGCCAGAGCTCATCATGTGCTTTCCTGTGCATGCACAGCGTGCTTTGAAAGCCCTTTTGTGATCCACACAGGCAGCTGCTCTCTGGCAGAATTGTCCCTAGAGTTTCTGAAATACCTTTGAACAGGTGTATTGCAAGCTGCTTCCATCTTGTTTTGAAGGTTTGTGAGAGTGGAGTTTTGGGAATGCATTTGTGCACTGGCAGCAGTGGCATGGGAAGTACAGTATCGCTACTCATTCACAGTGAAGTAGTCATTTCTCAGCTTGCTTAGGGTCTGCGGATGAAAGCTAGCAATAAAACACAAATTTTGAGTAGGCTTTGCTAAATAAGTAATCAATATAACTTCAGCAAGTCTTCAGAAAGGTAATTTGCATTCAACCAGGTATTTAAAAGAAGGGGAGGAAGATTTCTAAATGACAGTTCTTCAGGTGTCTCTGATAAAAAATATTATCATTCAATGCAGTCTTTTAATCCCAGTGATTAATTAAAATTAGTTTTTAATCTTGTCATTTTGCTTTCCAGGATTGTAACTGTTTCTTTTCTTTGTACTTCTGTCCCTTTGGATTGAATTTTGCTATCTGCACTTCCAGTGACTGCGCGAGGAAGTTTTCTTTTGTGCAGCCATAGTTTATGTAATCCCAAGGACTAATATTAAGAGTTTAGAATGTTGTGTCTATAATATTTTTTATCAAAACCATGTGAAAATAGCAATTCTGATATCTCTGTGAGGATAATATTAGCGGAGTTCTTGTCTTTACACTATGTCTGCTTGTGTCTTAGCTTTGTGTTAAGAGCTCTTGTGGAGGCATTCCATACAACTGAATGGAGGTTAAAACTAATTGGTTCCTACATAAGCCACTGTAAAAATCTGAATAATAAATTGAAGAAATTGTCTGTCTTTTTTTTTTTTTTTTCCCTTGCTGCTGAAAAACTGTCACGGAAGAGTTATTTTCCTCTTCCCTTTCTACAAGACTTTTTGTAATGGCAAAGATCATTCATTATATGTTTTTTAAAAAAAAAACAAACAATGGGAATAAGAAATGATGTGATTATTAAGCATCATGTAGATCCTCAAAGTTTCAATGATGCAAAAGCTAATTACAAGAGCACTTCCAGTATCTCAGACAAAAATTTTACTGGTACATAGTGGTTTTCTGGTCAAAAAATAGAGATGATGTAAAACACAGTTTTCAAATTTCAGATCTGATCTTTAGGCTTTGAAAATCCCATGTGAATATTGAGCAAGGAGGTTACTCTAGTAGTGTAAGACAGGAAACATCACAGCTTTCAGAAGCCAAATCAATGCATCTTGCCACCCTTGCTGTTGTCCATTGTGCATACCTGAAAGACTCTGTGGTCTGAATTTCTTAGGTTAGGAAGAACTTTAGGAACAGCTTTAGAAAGAACTTGTTCCCTGTTGTCTCCAGACAGCTCAATTCCATAGTGAGAAAAAATTAAGAGTTGTGTAGGTTTGTCTGCTTCTGACCAACTCTCTATAGCAGTATCTTCATTAGGCCCTCTCATTTTAAGTCTTCTCATCTCTGTCTGTATTTGCTTGTAGGATAGCTGAGCCTTAGTATTCCTATCTGAAAATACATTTAGAAGGAATTGAAATTAGCATGAAAGTCAAGACACTTTTTAAATGCATAGCCTTATCATCAGAAATAATTCTGTGCCTGTTAGGAATAGTTTTTAATTTAGTCTACTCATAATGAAAAATATAGAATACCAAAGAAAAAATACTCATATTTAATTGGATAAAACTTAGATAGCTACTTTTACTTGAATTCCCAGGTTGACTGACATACTCTTTTACTTAACTGATCTTAACTGTTAGCCTTCTATTGCCCGCACCAAATAGATGGCTCCTGTGTGTAAGTTGAACATGATGGCTATAAATAATTTGTCAGTGTTTTGTTTGCTCACTGTTTAATCAGAGAATCCTATAAGTTTTTTCTGTTTTTTTCTATAAGATGTACAAATCTGTTAAATGGAAATCCTTGCTAAAAATATTTTTTATATTTAATTTCCATAATGGACTACAAATTGGACCTGTGAGCCAGAAAAGGGAGAGGTAAAAAACACATGCTTTCACAGATCCATGTGAATCCTCAACCTTCTATAGGAGAATCCTTGAGCTTTTATAGGAAGGAAAAAAACCCCAACTCAGTTTATCTTTGCAAATTGTAATTCTTAAAAAAAAAAAAAAAAAAAAAAAAAAGAAGAAGCAAGCAAGCTTGTTATTAAATTTTCTGCATCCTATCTCCTTTACAGGAGTACATTTGCAAATGCCAGACTGAGACCTGGCTTTGGTTACTGACGGGAACCATCTCCTCATGCTAGATTAAGCAGTTGAATACATGCCCAAAAAGCCTGGGGTTGTTTGGCTAAGTAGACAGGCTCATGAATTTGAATCTGTTATGAGAGCAAGTATTCACTCATTGAAAGTCCTGAGCAGAAATATCCTAAGTTTATAAATACAGGGTATACCATGAAGATGGCTGCTGCAGTAACGTGCAGAAACTTCTAGGCTCACATTTTCACCTAAAGTTCTCTGGGTTAAACACTTTTAACTTCAGGCAACAAGGACTCAAGTCAGTCTCTCTCAGCCTTTTGAAAGGAACATTCAGGAGATGTTTTTCTTGTTGGGGAGCTTCCAACGGCATGAAGTTCTTCAGTTAAGTTCCAGATCCATAATGTTTGTCAGGTCTATAGGTATGACCTGGAATTCCCTCCATCTCCAAGCAACAGATTTGTTTTAGGACTGTTAGACAGAGCTTGAGGTCTGACAGAAACAAGTGTTGTGCAAGGTGCTGGTACAGTTCATTAAGCAACAGTGGGATTTTGCTGCGTGTCTGTAGTAATTAGGCTTCTCTCAGAGAAAATAGGAAGCAGGTCAGTAGTGCTCTGCCCGTGAAACTCGTGTATGGACAGCCACTGCATTGCACCACTCCTTGTGTGGTGCAGAACTGTGCTGTGTGATACAGCAGTGCTCCCTGGACACAATCATCCTAACTGGGATGAGGATACTGTAATCATGTGTGTGGCTGGCCAGTCATCTGCAGTGGGGTTGTATGCTACTTCGTACTGCTTTTCATGTTTGTACTGGGTCTGTCTCAGATGGAGATAACTTTCTTCATAGCCACCTGTAAGGTGCTGTGTTTTGGGTTTGTGGCTTTCGCTCTCTTCCCCTGCTGCCTGCCCTCTGCCCTGGCCTTGTAGTTAGTAGATTGTAGGTTTTTTGGGGATGGCTGAGGAATTGGAGCTGGCCAAAGGAATTTTCCATAGCGTATAGTGTCATGCCCAGCAATAAAACCTGGGGTAGGGGAGGATGGAGTGGAGGTGTTGTGGTCTAAGGTGCCATTGTTGGGCATCCATCTGCCTGTCGGAGGTGGAAACTGACTGCCTTTGCATCACTTCTTTCTTCCCTCCCCCCGCTTCTTTCCTTCACCTATTAAACTGTCTTTATGTCTACCTATGAGTTTTCTTGCTTTTGCTTTTGTGTCCTCTCTCTCCTTGTGTCCTCACCTCTGGGGGCAGGTGTGGTTGGGAGTGAGCAAACCTATATGGGCCTGTGGCTGCTGAGCAGGCTCAGTCTACCACAACGCTGTACAAACAGGAGCATTGGGCAGATAATAGAATTGGTCTCCCAGGAGGATGCCACTCTCTTTGCTGATTTTTTTTTTCTTAATGGGACAGAAAGCAGTATGGATGATAATTTCATTTGGGTAAGGTAGAAGGCTCATAGTATCTCCTTGAATGCAGATGTGGAAGTCATTGGCTGGGGGTAGGAAGCACATGGGGATTTTTTGAGTCCTGTCCCATGATCCAGTATGGTCTAGGATCTTGCTGGCCTTGGCAGCACCTGTTAATCACCCTGAGAATATGGAGGTGAAACAAAGCTTTGACTTTCTTTGCTCTAAGTGCTACCATTTGTTTAGCAAACAGAAGCTAAAACCTGTTTCTGTTCTGTGAAGTGAGGTACTGGATGACAAGTAGTTACATAAATTAGTTGATTTGGATGCTGTCCTATATAGGGTAAATATAAATTTCCTAATGAGGAGTAACTAAGTTCTCCCTTTTGTGTATACTGCAGTTACAATTTGTAAATGATACAACAGTTTTGAGTAACTGTGGCTATTTAATCAACTAATTTTTTTGATTTCCCTATTACAAATTTGCTTGGAATGCAGAAAACAGAGCCTTAACTCTTGTACTTTATATGAGGTTACAGCAAGTGTCTGATTGGATCATGGCTGCATTAGTGATCTCTTTAAGGTACATCAGTGCCTTTATTTTTCCCCAGTTTTTCAATAGGAAATGTCACCTTAGCTCATTTAGTTGTTACGACCTCCTAAAGCATTTGACATTGTCTCCAGTCCTAGAAACAGTTGCTATCATTAGCCAGAGGCATTTGTTGAATGAAAAATTTGTTCTAGGGTAGATGAAGGTGGCAGTGTAGAACGGGTTAAAAACAACTGCTTCCTTAGATAAGGGAAGACTCAGAAGTTGCATACTTGTGTGCTTTTTCCTTTAAGAATATACTAAACCAAGAGATAACAGTTTGGTTAGATCACATGAAAGGAGTCTCCAAAGCTGAATTTCTGATACTGATGTCACCACAGCCTAATGGAAATCGCTCAATTTTAAACTAAGGTCTTAAATGCATTTTCTAGACAACCCTTACACTTTGGTCCTTTCTTGCTTCATCGAATGGTATTTAGCTTCCTCATCATATTGGTAGGAGTTTCTAGGGTCCTCTCTAGACATCTCAGGGTCTTCTCTTTTAACAGACTATCATCTTTCTTTTTCCTTTCGGTCTGTAAATTTGTCAGCACTCAAGGACAGACTTGTTTTCCTTTGAAAGAAAAATTTTGCAGGCAGGAGGGGTAAAGCACTGAGCTCCTCGAGGTGCCCCAAGGTGACTGGCCAGAGTGACTGGACTGTGGGTAGTACCTGTTTCATCATCAGGGTGCACTGGTGCGTGTAGAGACTAAAACTGCAAAGCACAGGAAAGAGCAGTTCTGCCCTGCTCTGCGGACACACTCTGAGCCCTTTGTGGTCCCATCCCTTGCCCTCCACTGACTTATTTTAGATGACCCCTGCAGTTGTCACTAATGAGTAACAATTTAACCTGTCTCTCCTTTCTTAGCATTTATCCCTCTGTTATTTCCTTATTAGCCCATCCCTCTGAGGCTTTCTGAATTAGAGTGTCCAAAAACTGGAGCACAAAAAATTAGACCACTTATTTTTTTCCTTGTATGTGAATTTGACTATTGATTTGTTTCTCCTTATTCTCAGTCTAGCTTGTCAGACTCATAACCAAGACCTGTAATCTCCCGCTCAGTTGTACTGCATACTGAGAACAGTGGTTTTCATTCTTCTTCTATGTTGTGACTGTTCATTTTCTTTCTGACCCAGTCCTACAGGCAATTAACTGTGGAGTGCTCTAAATTTATTCTTCCTGATGTCCACAGCAGTCCTTGACACGGATTTGCCACCTTCTCTTTGGGCGTTTCCATGGAACCAAATTAAAGTCCTCTTCAAAGTCCCACATAACTTTACCTCCTTGATACCTGTCTTCTGTAGTATGCTATAGCCACTTCTATCATCTGTTGACCATTCAGGCCTGCCTCATTACACTGTTTGGCTGAGTCTTTTGTAGTCGTGTCTGTGTTTTCATTTGTGCTCCCTTATGTGGGAAGCTGTTCATTACTTTGTCTTCAGAAGGTTCTTGTCTCTCTTCCTCCTGACCCTTCTGAAATATAAATGCTTGCCACAATGCCTACAAGGAAACTTGCTGACTAGTAATGACACTTGAAGGGTAATTGCAAATAGTTAATATATTCCTGCTGGAGCTGGGGGGATGGACAAGATGACTTCCAGAGGTCCCTTCCTTGCAGTCCTTCTGTGATTCCACTTGGAAGAACTATCCTTGACCACTTATCCAGTAGTTTTCAATTTTACCTCTACATAATTAGAGCTAACAGTCCTTTTTAGTTAAGCAACAGCCCTATCTCATAAATAATCACTGTAGCACTATAAAAGGTGAATTATCTAGATGTGAGCACATTTTACCTAAGTAACTTACTCTCCTCTAATTTACACTCTGTTGCTTTTTTAGGTTTGGATTATAAGTGCTTTAGGCCAAGGAGTTTACCTGTTTTTCCTGTTTGGGAAGTACTTCATATATTAGCACAATTGTTAACAAACAAGCAGTAAATCATCTTTGACTGTAATGACACTATCAAGACAGACAAAGTAGCTGTGGCATGCCAGAGGAGTTTTGCTGTAATTTTGCTTGTGGTGTCCTTGTTATCACATGCTGACAAATTCTGGAAAGCCAACACAAAACTGCAGCTTCAGACCTAATGGAGGCTAAAGATCTGCATGTGCACTGTTACCCACCATGCTGTCAGATAACAAACTGCTTCAAACCAACTGGGTATTTTGAGGCTCTGACTTCATATGTTACCAAGAGGAATGCCAAAGCTAACAAAGACCGATAGACATTTCTGCAAGTGGTAGTTTCCTCTTACTGTCTAGAAATTTGAAAAGTCACTGAGGAAGAGGAAGATGTAGTTTAGGAAGAGTGACTTCATGTTAATGTATGTGTCCTACCCTGGGTGCCTAATGTTTTGGATAGTAAAAGTTGTGATCTCATTTAACCTGAAAAAAAGGATGATTGAGTTCTCTCTGAACTGTTGATTAGTTGCTTTATTATTTGAGATTGTTAAGAGCAGCATACAACAGAAGCATAACATTACTTATAAATACAACTTTCAAGGCTGTTCTGTTGACTTCCCAACAGCCTGTTTTCAGTAACTGTACTGCAAAAGGCTGAGATTAGTTAATTTTTTTTCACTGAGGGAGTTTGTAGCCTGATGGTATCTATAGGTGATCAACTGTAATATGAATATTCTCTATTTTGTGCATATTTTGTAGAATATATAGTGATTTGCAAACATGCGAACACCACTTTTTTTTTTTGTTCACTTGCTTGCTATAATAAAAATGTAAAATCATTATCTATTTTCCTTCCTCTCTGTACTTGCCAGTAACACTAAAATCAATTTTTACTTGGTACTGTTTGTGACTAGATTAATTTTTGAAGGGGAATCCTTATGAACATAGTGTTAGTACTCATTTTAGGATTTAATATATTTCTCAGTTGCAGCCATAATACTGGAGAATAGTCACAGTATCCCTTGAGGCTTGAACTGTGGATCCCAGACAACTTCCAGAGCTGCACATTTATGAGTGTAATCAGCAATGTCAAGCAGAGATCAAGGGTTTTCTGGGCATTTGGAAATAAGGCAGAGGAGACTACTCTTTTTATCTTACCTAGAGAGTTTGCAGTGGAGCCATATGTGAAAAATGTGTAAGAATTTCAGCAGCAAACCTTTTTTGCAGCATCCTTGCACATGTGTAAAGACCAGTTTGTGGCCTGAGTTACAGATACTTTGAATTTACTGTCACAGCACCTGCAAGTTATAATACAAATAGACTGATAATGCCTCACCTCATTAAATGAGCAATTTTCTGTGTTGTGTGATCCAGGTGGTCTATTAATCACACCCTGAAACTCCTCCTCTTTCGTGTCAGTTTATTTTTCCGTGGTGTTGGAGCAGCCACTAGAGAGGATAGCACCAGAGACAACATGGGCTTTTAAAGTAGGATACAAAATCTTGTTCAAAGAAAAGTCTTTCAGAAAACTGTTAATTAGTATAGGAAAGGCCCTGTGAGCAAAACAGCCCTATTCTCTAAGGAGAAGTTAAATTCTGAGTCTCTCTGATATTTCCCACTATTTGTCATGGCTCTGTAGACATGTGGGAAACAGCAAAATGTAAGCGTTTCTCCCCTAACCTGTGGTATATAAATATTCTCAGCCCTCTCTCTTTTCTTCTCTCCTTAACAAAGGAAATAGCCAGTACTGAATCTAAGCCTCTGCAAATTCCTTTTTAATACATGAATTATAGTGATGTATATTTGTCTTCTCTGGCCTCTTTCAGTTCTGAAACTGAAGCTTCCTTCTGGGAAAGGGCTTCAGATCAGGTATGTGAGATTTCATCCTGAAAGGAATCTGAGGAAGTATGTACAGACAGGCTGGCATGGAAACTGGAGTTTAAGTTTACCAGCAGTGAACATGAACAGTGATTGGTAAAATTTCAGGTGAAAAGCAAGGTTCTGCCTATAGATGCTTTGGATAATTGATCTTACTGGGATCCTGTGCCAGCGTTTGGTATGGTGTTTGGAGCGCAGTGCAGGATGTGTGTTGTATGTGGTGCTCTGAGGTGCAGCCAGTGAAAGGGATGCCAAATCGTCCTTGTCAGTTGAAAGAGTCTTGCTACTGTAAAAACTAACTTACTTTTACACTTCGGTTGTACTGACTATTGCTGCTGTGGTAGCCTGGCCTCTAGAGAGAGCAAGTTCAGCCTAGTAGTTAAAAGGGGAAACTTGTCAGCCAAGGCTTCCTATTTCTGCCATTCCCATTCATTCTGTGTGCAAGTGGGAGAAATCCAGGCAGTACTTCTTTCACCTTGGTTTTATTATTTGTAACATATAAATGACTGCCTTAAAATGATGATTTGAGTAATACTTTAGTACTGCTATAATTTGCTAGAATGGCATGTTAGATTTGCATGCTGCATATAAACAATTTAAGTAAACTGACAATAGCAGTGTTGTTTGTGATGGTTGAAGGATCAGATTCTGACAGGATGTCTTCTAAAGTTGTACCAGCTATGCTGATTTACTTCAGGTAGCCCGCATGACACATCTGATGGTAGATTATTCCTTTTGGAAGTGATCACCAATCACTAGATTTTCCTTAATGATAGCCAAAGAGATTAGTGATTTCTCTTTTTTCAAGTTTTGCATTTTGGTTTCTTGTGATGAAGCAGTTTCATACTTCATTCCGCTTCAAGGTGGCTTCAGTCTTCTACATAAAAAGTTTGTGATTAAAGCTTCACTTCAGAAAGGAGTTTGAAAAGGTCATTAACAAGGACAGAATAGTGTTTCTTGATTTTTAAGCTTTGCCAGCCCTCACTTTATTTTCATAGTCTTACAAATTTATTTTCCTAACCAGAAAAAGCTTTGCTTTTTTTTCCTTCCCCTGTATTCTGGTTTGGCTTTTGTAATTGTTTAGTTGGTTGACATTTCTTTGTCATCCTTTTCTCTCTATCTTCCTTGTTTTGTTACCTGCTTTCTTTACTGCTTCCCCTTATCTTCTTCTCTGCTATACTTGATGGTCTTCTCATCCACACTCCTCAGAGCTTCTTAGCATCAGCTGCTACCAGCATCTTTCACGTCTAACTCCAGTAATTCACGTTAGCTAGGCGAGCAGTATAACAAAAGGCTCTCTGCAGAGCCTTTGCACTGCATTTTTCATGCTGACAGAGGTTCTTCAGGTGAACATGGCACTCACCTGTAAAGATAATTGCATATTCAATAAATAACAGGGGAGAGCACTGTGATCTTAATGTCTTGGACTCTTGGAAGAGAGCTCTGAAGCAGTATGCAAAGGCTGTTAAATCACACCTGGAAAAATAAATAAATGCAATTTGAAATAGCTTATAATTTATCTCTGTTGTTAGCTGAATAAGACAAGAAGTCTTTGAAGGTTGAGGAGAAACTGACAGTGAATATCCAAGGCAGCTGACACTAATGATCTGCCTCTTTAAGAACTCAGGATGCTCACAGAAAGGTATTGATATGTTTTTTGGCTTCGATGTGCACACTCTGTGAGAACTGACAAGACGCAAACCTACTCTGGAACACTGAGTAAACCTTTTTTTGTAGTATATGCAAGTGCCTTACCCTGTCAGAAACAGTGTGGTAAGCAGAATTTATATCATTATCCACTGGGGAAAAAAATTGTCCTCTATAGCTGTCTGCTTCTGATAAAATCCAGTTATGGATCTGTGGACCTTTCCAGACTGAGGAGTAGAAATATGAACACAATGTCTGCTTCATTTAATGTGGTCATAGGTCTGGGCAACTCTCCATAGAGAATTCACTTTATGTATGTAAAACTCCAGCCATCTGCAGTAGGTCTGTTCACAGTGAGAATAGGTAAGGCTCTGTTGTCACAGCGTAGGAATTTGGTCAGGTAGAGAGGAAGCCTGTAGAGAAGGAAAGCTCTCCCAGCAGACCTCCTTTTTGTCAAGAGGGGCACATTCCTGGACAGTTGCTTGTTATGCCACCTCTGCCCTGAACTGCTGGTAGGCTCCAGAACTACGGGCTGATGATACTCTCTTGCTAAGGCTGTCATGAGCATACACTGAATCCTTATATGAGAGGGTTAGGCTTTTTGTTTGTAGGTTTAATTATTTTCTCTCAGCACATGTGCAAAGTGAATTTGTCCCATTGCAGTGTGCAAATGGAAATGTTGGTGTGGTATTTGTCATGTTATCAAGGTCAATTATTTTTCTTATTGTATTTTGAATATGAATTAATAAAAAATGACATTTTAGGTTATGAACTGATTCTTGAATCTCAGCCTTATATGCCCCTCCTCTTGTGTCACTGTCATGATGCATACTCCAGGACAGAGGGCATGAGAGCAGAATCTCCTGCTCTGGCAGGTGTTACCAAAAATATTTGGGTACTACTCTGCTCTGATGCAGCTTGCCTAATGGTCATTCAGCACAAATTGTTGAAGTGTATGGCTGATTATCCAAAGGGAGATGACAGTACTATTTGGAAGAGGCCTTGAGTTGTTTTGAGTTATTTACAGGAACGAGAACAACACTTATAAATTCTAGGCTTTAGAGCTGTAAATAAGCAGTAGCATGCCCATGGTGTTTGGTTACATCTGGTTATGGATCTCTGCTTGGAAGTTTGTAGTAGCTCTATAAAGAGCCAAACGTGAAGTAATTAGCCTTACACCATGTGCAGAGGTAAAAGTAATTTCATGTTTGTATGTTTTGTTCTGGCTCAGTAGCAGGAATAGAGCCATTTAATTACACTGTAGGTAGGTGTTGGATGAGGAACCAGTGCTGCTCTTTTACTTAGTAAACAGTTTTTCTAGAACCGTTAGTGTTTTCACAAAGTTAGGTGCATGGCTCCTCCATATTCCACATGACATGTATTAAATACCACTGGCAGAAGCTATAAATCAATTCAGAATGGTCATTAAGACACAGAAAAATCTAAGGGGAGTTATGTTAGTTGGGTGTGTTAAGGCTGCACTCTCCTAGGCACCTTGGTCCCTCTGGGGAATGTATTTAACAAGGAGCATAAGACAGCACTAATGAATATGGGGAAAAACAATAATGGAAGTAGCTGTCAGCTGTTAATTTTTGTTATTTAAGAAAGATTTATGTCATACTAAAGATTTTTAAAGTGTTATGCAATGATACAGGAGTGTTTAAAAGTGTACGTAAGGATACTGTGCTGTTGCTGACAGCATTTCCTTAGCAAAGGAATTTTTTTCTTTCCCTTTGTTTTACATTTCATGGTTTGGTTCACTGTCAGTGGTACTGGCAGCTCTCCAAACCCTGCACTCCATCCAGAAGAAGCAGCCAATATGAAGCTGTGCCAAACCACAACTAATTCGGTGTTGTTTTGTTCAACTTTCTTACAGGTACAGTTTACAGTATTTAGCAAGCAGTCATTCACTGACATTCACAGCAGTGGCTTTCTCAGTATATATACTGAAATTAAAAAAAACCCCAACAAACAGGAGAGGCCTGTAGCAAAGTCTTGGACCTTAGTACTGTGTATTAGATATGATCTGAACCTGAATCTAATCCATGAGTTTGGGTCTGTTCTGCTTTGGCAAGGGAAGAAAGATTTTGGAACTTTTTTTTTTGACCACACTTCTTCCAAAAGCTCATTTTTCTTGTGTTTAATAAGATGGTATCACTTGTAACCTCGGTGAAAAAAGATACTGCCCCCTTAAGCAATATATTGTGTTCTACCCCATGTCTCTATCACCCTGCTGCTGTCAAAAAAAAATAGGGTAGGAATATGGATCAAAGGCAGCATATAGTAAATTATTTTTGTTATTTTTAATAATAAAAATATATCTTGAAAAACACTGTCAGATTTTGTCACAGTTTGAGAAACTAGTCAAAATATTTGTACGCTCACATCTGAGCATTTAGTATCTATGGATTATTATATTTTATTTATACAAAGCTGAGCTAATTAAAAATTTAAGGTAAGGAGGAAATATACTAAAAATGGATACATGTAACTAAAAAAAGTACCTCTAAATAAAAGTATGACACCTAATTCACAGACTGCCTGCATCTTTGTAATCATTGTGACAAGCACTGTGTTATACCTACTTTCCACATAAGGGGTTATGCAGAGATGTGTCAATAGTGGCTCTAGTCCAGTATTTGTTAATAAAGAAAGTAGCAATACTTATATGAATAATTAGAAACTTATCTTCAAGTAGTGTGAAATAATTTTATTTTAAGCACTACTCAAAATTGTAAATTAATGCTAATTTTCTTGTTATTTGTTCCCCTCTATTTTTAAAGTGTGTAACCTTCGATAAAGATCAATCATTGCTGTTTCTAAAATGGTTTTACTTAACACACACACACAAGCACCGCCCCCCC
>NW_020799143.1:6023809-6062138 GCF_003259725.1 Athene cunicularia | reverse complement strand
GTATGTGGTGCTCTGAGGTGCAGCCAGTGAAAGGGATGCCAAATCGTCCTTGTCAGTTGAAAGAGTCTTGCTACTGTAAAAACTAACTTACTTTTACACTTCGGTTGTACTGACTATTGCTGCTGTGGTAGCCTGGCCTCTAGAGAGAGCAAGTTCAGCCTAGTAGTTAAAAGGGGAAACTTGTCAGCCAAGGCTTCCTATTTCTGCCATTCCCATTCATTCTGTGTGCAAGTGGGAGAAATCCAGGCAGTACTTCTTTCACCTTGGTTTTATTATTTGTAACATATAAATGACTGCCTTAAAATGATGATTTGAGTAATACTTTAGTACTGCTATAATTTGCTAGAATGGCATGTTAGATTTGCATGCTGCATATAAACAATTTAAGTAAACTGACAATAGCAGTGTTGTTTGTGATGGTTGAAGGATCAGATTCTGACAGGATGTCTTCTAAAGTTGTACCAGCTATGCTGATTTACTTCAGGTAGCCCGCATGACACATCTGATGGTAGATTATTCCTTTTGGAAGTGATCACCAATCACTAGATTTTCCTTAATGATAGCCAAAGAGATTAGTGATTTCTCTTTTTTCAAGTTTTGCATTTTGGTTTCTTGTGATGAAGCAGTTTCATACTTCATTCCGCTTCAAGGTGGCTTCAGTCTTCTACATAAAAAGTTTGTGATTAAAGCTTCACTTCAGAAAGGAGTTTGAAAAGGTCATTAACAAGGACAGAATAGTGTTTCTTGATTTCTCATAAAGTCCTGATCCTCATGGAGCTTATTTTTTTTAGGGGCATGGAGAGGGTGTCACAGATGAAAGTATTAACACAGTAATGATTCGACAGGAATTTTAGATTTATTAATAAATAACAGCAATTGATCATTTACAAAATAATTTATAAAATATTATAAAAATAGAGACTTATTTACAGACTCTAAAATGACAAGTTTCATGCTAACTTACTTTATGGTATCTTAATTTATACATATGTACATGTGCATACACAAAACGTACAAACACACAGAGAGACAAAAGTGTTTGCATCCTGTAGAATGAAGTATGTACCCACACACCAGTAGTCAGAGAAAGAGCAGGTGAAAGAGAAGGTAGCTCAAAGAAAAATTTCCCTCCCTCTCGAGTTTAGAGCAAATACTCCCTATGCCTCAGCGGGCGATAACTGAGACTTGAGCGGGTTGACTTCGCCCCGGCCTTCCTTCAGCTCTGGCAGCAGACGACACCTTAAGGGTTTTGGTACCTGAGAGGTGTCCCAGCTCAGGGCAGATGCTGGTCACAGGCCCCCTGTGATCCAGAAGAGCTCAAAGGGTCTCTCTGGTGGTCGCAGTTTATAGGGTCCGAGATAACTGACTTTTGCCAGATGCCTTTTGCTCGCGGCCAGCTCGAACAACAAAGTATTCTGGTGCCTTCCAGCAGTTGCACAAGAACTCGATGAATGTGCAACTCTCTTATTGTTCCCATTTGACCGCATCCCAGGCACAGGTGTGCAGGCCCTCAGGAGATGATGGACTGTTACACCCCTTCAGAACAATCGGGAGGGGCAGGAGCCAAGCTCGTTAACGTTATCAGTCCTTATCTCCACAGATTGGTGCATAACTGGAGGATGTGGGTGGAATCACACCAGGCAGTCCAACAAGGAGGAGCAAGGAGGGCTAAGAATTTCACCACCACGGAGGGGAGAATAGCTTGGATAGTAGCAGAGTTTTAGTACACACTACCAAAAAAAAAATTATTTCTCTCTACATGCAGACACAGTGCTTAAAGGAGAAAAAAGAATGCATTTTGTGTCTCCTTACCTTCTATGCCTGAAAACATTTTTATTAAACATCTAGGGGGTTGATGTGGTATTTCTTTTTGGTCTCGTATTTTTTATTGTCACTGAGGGTTCACTGAAATATTCGTAAATTTGAGTAAGAGTTTGGTTCAGCCTCTGCTTGCAAGAACAGGGGAGAGTGTCTTTCATATGATAGAGGGATATTGAAAAAAATAACTAACAGACTAACAGTATAGGGATATGGAGAAAATAAAATGACTAATAATATTAGGCCTAAGAATTGTATGTTTAACCAAAGAATTGTTGAGCCTTAAAGAACAGAGATAGCGGCACCTAGGACAGAGGAGAAGAAACCATGGCAACGGAAGATAACAGACAATTTATTACACAGAGGACTATGACTAGGCCCAAGGATGCACTGCATTCTACAGATAAGGAGGCTAATGAGCAATTTGTCCAGAAAGAACTGATTCTGTGACCTCGTGATGTTGCAACTGACAGAAAGGTGAGAGGAAGACTGCCGGCCTTCCTTCCGAAGACCCCTGAAGGCTACCACCAGGAGGCAATGTGAAGGCACAAGCATGACATAAACATTTACTTTCACAGGGATAAAGCTGTGTCTCTCTGTGTGAAAAAAGAGACTGAGTGCGTGAACACATTTTCCTGTCATTTGAGCATCTTTTTAATGGGATGAAATCCATACTGGCAGCCTCATGTGTCAGCCCTAAGTCTGGGTAATTTGCCATTACTGTAACAAGGAGCAGAATCTTTCAGTTGTGTTAAAAGTCTTCTGACCTTCACATGTAGCTTTTTGAAAAAGAAAAAGCAGGGGGTAACTTTTTAACATAGAAAGATTTGTCAGAATGCTCTCTGTGTTTTCAGAGACTACTTTCCTTGTGTGATGAGGTTAGGCAGTTACATCTTTCTGAGCCCAGCTCATTCTTTCCTAACATCTCTGTAAGATATAAACTAAGCAACAGTAAAAATTTACAGGAGTTGCGTGTTAGAAACATCATAGCAGCAGCAAGCCTCTCAAGAGGCCAGTCATTCCCCTGCCTGTCCCTCCAGCTAATTGTGTCCTTCTCCAAGATGAGAGTTAAGCTGAAATAAGATCAACAAAAGCTGCAAGTTTCTGGTTGTTTTTAATCATTCACAGGGAGAATGATTAAAACCAGGCTTGGAAAAGGCAGCATGGTGGAGAGGTGGAGACCTGTCATCCCTGTCCTGTGGTGACCAGGAGATTTCGTGATGAGAAGTTGGGGGGGTGGGGGGAGGGGAGAAATAAGTGCAGTAGTCACAATGTCAGAGGTTTAATTTTTCCTGGGAAGTTCTCCATCCTAGCAGAGGCTTATGGAAAAGAGATTTCTAAAAAAAAAAAATAAATAAAAAAATCCTTGGATACAGTGTAAACTGAGAACCTATTTTCTTTTTCTAGATCTAGATGGTGAGAGACAGTTTTACAAATGTTTGCAAACCTCTTTTTTCCCATTAGTTGAGTTGATTGAGCTACCCTGTTCTTAGACACCACCATTTGTAGCTCTTCTGTGTATAGCATGTATGGGAAATGGGTGGAAAGAATAGCTGGTTGGAGATCAGAGGGGAAGAGAAGATAGCCTGCAAAAGATACTTACAGCAAACAGGGATGAAGGAATGATCGGGGAAAAGAGAGGGTATGAAAGTTGTGTGTATCTAAA
Organism: Athene cunicularia; assembly: GCF_003259725.1. Taxonomy (NCBI): domain Eukaryota; kingdom Metazoa; phylum Chordata; class Aves; order Strigiformes; family Strigidae; genus Athene; species Athene cunicularia. The sequence goes on along the minus strand of NW_020799143.1, from coordinate 6,058,654 downwards.
AGAAAAAGATGAAACGCACTGAATTCAACTGGGGAAAAGCCACACACACCCCACGTGCACACCCCCCAAGTAAACCCAGGAGGAGGAGTGAGAAATGCCAAGGTGATAAATTGATAAATTACTTACCTCTTTCTGATTTAAAGAAAGAAGTTATTTACACTGTGTTGTTCAACAAGTTACAAAGAAGCCTGTAAACTTGGAATTCTTTTAAAGATTTTGACCATTAAATGAAGAGCAAGGAAGATGTCGATAGGAATGGCAACAGAAACGATTCTAACTGATCTTAACTTCCAGGCACATAGGAACTGGTGTCATGAGTCCTGAAGTTACTCAATAGTCCTAGTCTTCCTGTTCACTAGTCCTAGTGCCCACTAGTCCTGAGTATTGTTTTGTTGATAGTACTTCAGGTTGGTTTTAAGTATGTTTCCCTTTCTGTGTGTTGTAGAGGAAGGTTCAGGTGTGACAGTTCTCCTCTCCACAAGAGATGAAAAATCACTGCTTCATTTTTGCTCATCTGCTGGGTAGAGATGTTGTACAGAGCAGCTGTTTCACTGTGCCTTTGAATTAGGTGCTGACATTTACCAAGTGCTGGCCTGTCAACATCGGGGGAGATAATGCTGTGTATGCTTAATATACTTTAAAATAACAAATTTTTTTACCTTGTATCTGGGATTTTTCTCTCCTTCTTTCAAAGTGAGAGACAAAGAATGACACTGAGGATTACGGCTTGTTTTACAGTATAGACTTCTCATAGATATGCATAGCAACGTTTCATCTGAATTTTAAATTTTTTTTAACTAAATAGCCACTTCAGAGTAAACCATTACTACTTGATGTTCAGTAGCTTTTGCACTGCTTAACATTGTAGGATAGGAAACGATTAAGAGTGCTATACCTGCTCTAGTGCTCAAGGTTGCTTATGACAAGTGAAAATAGCTGTCTAAATTACAAATTAAAAATAATGTACAGGTTAACAACATATTCTTATGAAAAAGTCTTCGGCCATAAGTCATAACAACTCACTGCGTTGTCTGTTTGTTGTTAAATGACCTGTCAAAGTGACTTCTTCTGGTTAAATTCCCATTGTTCCCACCACTGTACAGCACCTCCTGTGTTTAAATATATGAAAACATTTAAAATCAGGCTCTTGACAGCTGAAGCTATGTGTATTTCCAGTGCTTTTGGGATGTGTTCACAGTGCATGAGACAGCACAGGTCCATTCAGTTGCTGGAAAATACACTTTGGAGCTTGCCCTCTTAAGTCATGCTCTGTGTAAGTTACTGTCATGTGTGCTGGCTCAGTGGCTAGGTTATAAGGAAGGTAGAAGACAAATGCATTAAGTCCTAATGCATTCCGTAGTTTTCTACCACTGGAAGTTATGCTGACAAACACGTACAGTAGGGTAGCTCCGTACAGCAGGTGAATCTCTCCATTTGATGGAATGCATCTTTTATAGTCTCAGTTAAAAGAATAAAGGTTTTGCAGTCCTTTTCAAGAAAATATGTTTAAGTTTCTTTTAATTTTGTAACTTGGAACTGTCATACAGTCATCTTTGTGATATGTACAGTCCTTAGCATGATAGATCACCTTGATTGCTACTGGATGAACAGTAGGCTGTAACAGTAGGTTCAAAAATGTGCTCTGAGGCTTTGGGGATGAGTTGTGGACAGGGAAGAGATGTTATGAAGAGGCTGAGAGAAAGCAGAGAGGGCTGGTTTTAATTTGCTGTTCAGACTGGTTAACATGACTTGCTCTGTCAGGGTGGTATGACATGAACAGCTCTGGTGTAATACTTTGGGTATGGTATGACTGCAAAATATCTAGTGATGAAGGGGGGATTTTTTATTTTTTTTTCCTTTCTTGGTAGGAAGGAAAATGACCAACCTCCATAGACAATGATGCTAAGAGATGCACTTTCTGTAACAGAGAATGCTACATTTGTCTTTTGCCTTATTATGGCACTCTTTCTGGTCATGCAGTTTTCTTAATGGAGTCACACATCTGATCCTTTGAAAGACAAATTGCAGCATTAATGACTATCAAGGAGATAGGGCTTTGCATGTGCAAGTGAGGGTTTTAAAAATATAGTGGAAGGCAGCTGTAAATGCTCAAATGATTGTGGCTCTAGTAAAAGGATGAAAATTCTTTAAAGATGGAAAAGGATAACAAAATTTTAAAGTGTTTAATGAAATAGAACAAGATTGCAGCTGACTCCTGTTCCCTTTACCATATATATGGGTGCAGCACAGAGATTTTTGGTTTATTAAAAAAAAATAAAATTAATACTAACACAAGCTGGGGATCCAAAAGAGCATAAAAGTGCTCCCAGCTGGAAGAGTGTGCTCCATTGTTTCCTTTCCTGTGCTCCAATTCTGTCCTTTCTGGATCACCTTATAACTAAACCACTGAGCTGTTAGTTAAGATATCTGTGAACTAGAAGTGGTCAAAAAAGTTATATAGTAGTAAGCTGTTTCAAAATCCCGACTTATTTGGAAGAGTGATACAGTTCACAATGAATTACTTTTTCTCCATTTGAGTACCTTTGTGGGAATAAGTTTGCATGCTGTACAGTCTGTATGCACAATTAGTCATTGCAGACAATTTAAAGGTACAGTTTGCCAGGTTTTTAAGGTACTTAATTTATGAAGCAGTGTGGAGAAAGTTAAAAAAAAAAAGTTAACCAGGGAAGCATATGTTTGTTTTATGAACTGCTAGCATCCAAAGGTCCACAGGGAGCTATAGCACAGGTATTGTCATTTTGGATTTAGAGGAAAGGAAGAAAAATAAATCCAGGGTGATGCCCACTTCCTGATTTTGCTTTGCATGTATTGCTGTTCAGATATTGAAGTATGTGACTGTGATTTGGAGAGCAAAGGATTTGTACACAGGATTTATATTTGTTCTTTTAAAGCTTCACTATATGAAAGAAAATGGGTTATATGCAGTCTACCAAGATATCTGAGAGAGCACAGGGTGCTGTTTCTGGAAGTGGAAGGTGCTCTTTTTTAACGCATGCTAAGCTTTGAAATCTCCTTGTGAAGTTTTCATGCTAATTGTGTCAAGATTCTGTGAAAGTAAATGTAATGATAGCTTTGAAAGACAGAAATCACAATTAGTGATAGTTGCAGCATTTGAAAGTTCAAAGCTGAAGACCAGACAGAGAAATAATAGTGATGTGGCTACATGGCTTCACTAAGGGGAAATCATGCCTGACAAATTTGGTAGCCGCCTACAATAGGGTTGCAGCATTGGTGAATACAGGAAGAGCAACTGATGTCATCTACCTGACTTGTGCAAAGCATGTGACACTGTCCCACATGACATCATTATCTCTAAATTGAAGAGACATGATGGAGGACCACTCAGTGGATAAGGAATTGGCTGGATGTTCATACTCAAAATGTTGCACTCAACGGCTTGATGTCCAAGCGGAGAGCAGTGATGAGTGGCATTCCTGAGGGAATTTGGGACCGGTGCTGTTTAACATCTTTGTTGGTGACTTGGACAGTGGGGTTGAGTGCACCCTCAGCGAGTTTGCTGATGACACCAAGCTGTGTGATGTGGTCGACATGCTAGAGGGAAGGGATGTGCCATCCAGAGGGACCTGGACAGGCTGGAGAGGTGGGCCTGTGCTAACATCATGGAGTTCAACAAAGCCAAGTGCAAGGTCCTGCACATGGGTCAGGGCAATCCCAAGAAAAAACACAGGCTGGGTGATCAGTGAATTGAGAGCAGCCCTGCAGAGAAGGACTTTGGGTTATTAGTGGATGGAAAACTGACTGTGAGCCAGCAATGTGCACTCACAGCCCAGAAAGCCAACTGTATTCTGGGCTGCATACAGAGAAGTGTGGCCAGCAGGTCGAGTGAGGTGATTCTGCTTGTCTACTCTGCTCTCATGAGACCCCACCTGGAGTGTTTTGTTCAGCTCTGGGGCCTGTGGTATAAGAAGAATATGGACCTGTTGGAGCGAATCCAGAGGAAGGTCACAAAGATGACCAGAGGGATGGAGCACCTTTCTTACGAGGACAGGCTGAGAGATTGGGGTTGTTGAGCCTGGAGAAGGGAAGGCTCTGGGGAGACCTTATAGCAGCCTTAAGGTACCTAAAGGGGGCCTATGGGAAAGGTGGGGAGGGACTCTTTATCAGGGAGTGTAGTGATAGGACAAGGGGTAACAGTTTTAAATTGAAAGAGAATAGATTTTGATTAGCTGTGAGGAATAAATTCTTTACTGTGAGGGTGGTGAGGCACCGTCACAGGTTGCCCAGAGAAGCTGCAACTGCCCCCTCCCTGGCAGTGTTCAAAACCAGGTTGGATGGTGCTTTGAGCAACCTGATGACCCCTATGATAGGGGGCTTGGAGCTAGATGATCTTTAGGGTCCCTTCCAACCTAAACCATTCTATGATTTTATTGTATGATGTATAAATCTATATAAATTAGACTGTCTATGTATCATCTAATTATTGTCTGTCTTTTGTAAAGGCTCCATTATTGCTCATGCAATTTGCAGTAACTGCAAAATTACATTTCTTAAATGTCAAAATTTGGGAGGGTGGATAGGGAAACAAACTTGGCATGCTGATTTTTTTAGTTCAGAGTCTCCATGGAGTTGTACAGGCTCTCCTCTTGTTTCTGGTTAATATGGGCAGGAAACACTTTTCCTGTAGACATAAATGAAAAACTTAAACTAAAATTCTCAAGATGTTTTCAGGTTTGAGGCATCCTTTGTCATCTTCATAATTGGTAACCACCTCATCTGCTCAGAATTATAAAAATCTCCCACTTGGGTACGTTTCTGAAGCTCATGTGAAAGGACTGGATAGGACACATGCCCAAAGTATCAGACAAATGAGAGTATTATATCCTCTCCCGGTAGAAAATGGTACCTCTCTAGGTAGGAGAGGATGGGTTTAAATTTTGTACATTGAGTAGTTACCTATGTGTTCACAACATAAATAGGAACTCTTTATTTGAGCTTATAATCATCTTGAAAAAACAATATTTTGAGGGTGCAAAGTTATACAAATCTAAGTAAAGAAGTTTGTGCAATGTTAGTGTAGGCATTATGTCTGTGTACTCCTACTCAGACACAAACTCAATGCTTCAGAGTTTGTTTGGGTTGTCAGAAAAATCTTCTGGATACATTGTACTGGGTTTTGTTAGATAAATACTTGCTGAACCACTTAATGCTTTCCGTGAGTGCTTGGAATTCAGTTAGTGGAAGAAGAAGCCCTCAAAAGGCAGCCCTTGTCCACAATGATTTCTCAAGTAACTTGACTATGTTTAGCCAACAAGATCTCTCTGCAGTTTTGTGGGAAGTGCTAAACAATCTTTTGATTTTACTACCATAAGTTCAGAGAAGTCATTTATCAAGGATGGGAATAAACCAATGGGTTACAAGTACGTGGTGGTTTCTTTTGCATCACACAGCTGAGTGCACTTAAGCTTTGGCAGAATTGATTTGGGGTGTTCTAGTAAAGCAATGCATTCAGAAAGAGCGATACTGGTAAGTTTAAGTCATCTCTGTTCTTTTCAGCAAGCTATAGTCAACCAACAGTCCAGTTCATAGTTTCCAGTGCTATTCTGAAGCTCCATTATGATTTCTAACCAAAACCAAATATCATAAAACTGTATGTCAGTTTTTCTTGTATTAAAACTTTAATAGTAAAAGGGTAGCCAGCTGTTCAGAAAATCTGTCTCTGTGGCTTCATGTTTAAATAGTTGCTTTGAGTGTGTTAGGGTAACACATCACACAGAAGTCTGTTCTTCTTATGTGCTGGTCTAATGATAAGTTATAACAAAAAATTCTTCCCAAAACCTTGAAATCTTGTGTGCCCTGTATCACATCATGATCCATTTCCTTCTTGCATTCACTCAGAGCTCTCTTATCAATCTGTAACTTTGTAAAATGCCTGCAAGACTGTGATGTTTCAGGGTTTTTTCCTCTTATGTCTTCTTTTTTCAGGCTTTTCTTCCTTTCATTTCCTTCCTTTCCTTTTCCTTCCTTCTGGTATTACAGGACAAAGGGTATGGAATTGGTCCTCTGAGAATGGAAATTTGTTGTCATTTAAGTACCCACAGAAGTTCATGCCGTAAAGCCTTACCCGGTGGAAGAAATTATTTCTCCCCAACTGTATATATAAATGTCAAGACATTACACTAAACCAGATTTCTCTTTTGGATCCAAGCAATCAAATCCTCAACGAGATGGAGACAAATAAAACTGGTACTTCTTCCTCGTTAAAATGCCTCTCATTTTGACTTTGAGTGTTTTCTGTCTTTAGCTAGGAGTCAATACGTCTTACCGTGTCCTTGTCTGAACTGCTGAAGAGCTCCTAACTGCAGGTATCTCTTTGTAAACACTGTTTTTCCCTCACATCCTTGACATTTTCCTCAGTAAGCTTTCTTTCCTCTCTGCAAAGACTTAACCCATCACAAGCAAGACCAGGATCAGAAACAAGTCTCACTTCAGGGAAGTTCTTCACCCAGTGCTGCAATAATTCAACCCATCTTTTCCTCAGAGGTTGTTTTTTTTTTTCTTGACAACATCTAACCAAACCCACTTTAAGGTTTCTCAGAGAGTAACAAGAAATTTGCCATCTCTCTTCATGGGGCATTGTGCCTCTGTGCAGACAGCTTCAACTCCAGCAAGAGCTATTTTCTACCTGCTTTGTCCCAAGCAGAGATGATGTCTGCTGAGAGGATGAAGATGACTGGGCACACACAAAGCAGATGCTCTCATTTTAAACTCATAGAGATGCAAGGTGCTTTTGGTTTTTAAGACCTTTTAGAAGGCACTGTCCTCTCTGAGGAGTACTGCCAGAAATGCTTAGTAACAGCACTTGGTTCACTTGCATTAATCTCTGTCTGTGATTTTAAGTGCCTAACCTTGAAATGGGTGGCCTGGTTACTTGTTAATTCCACAGCTAGCAATAGTTCACAGACATACTTTCTACATAATAAGTTTCAGCTTTATCAGTCTTAGAAGCATTTATGATTAATTATTGCCAGCATTTTGAGAATTCATGAAGTTCTGTATTTGTGTGGATGTACAGTTGAAGCAATGGTAAGTAAGTTCCTTTTCATTATCAATGTAGAAATACCAATGTAGTACATGCTGACTTCCTGCCTGGCAAGTTGCTTGCAAACAGCATTTACATTTTCTGCTTTCCAGGTGTTTCTTGATTTACTGCACTTATCAGATGCTTTTGCAGTCTGCACTTCCACTGTCTCTAAAGCACCTGTCCTTGTATGCAGATACCACTGAAACAATCACAGAGCAAAAATAGAGGAGAAAGATTAATTTAACTGGTATTTGTATGATTGACTGAATGGACAGATATATTTTCATTGCTGCAAATCTCTGTCCTGGTGTAGAGCTGTGGCAACTACTCTGTAGTGTAGGTACATACAGCATAACTTTGATTTTGGCATTCTGTAACCGAGTTGTTAAAAATACTGCTCAGTCTGCCTCCAGATGGGTATGAGCTGTGTCTGACTGACTTGGGATTTCTGAGGTTTGAGATAGTGAAAGTAAAATTATCCCTCAAATATTTGACACAAAATAGCTAAATACCAAGTGAAGAATCAGAGAGAAATAGCTTGATACTAATTTTGTCAACTGGCACGAAGGAAATAAGTTCAGTTGGTATAGATTTTATTTGTTAGGATTATTAGAATTCCTAATTATCGGTTTTGAAAACTGGGTTTCCAAACCAGTTCTGCAAGCATGCAGAATATTTGATCTTGCCGAGAACCTACAGAGATGGCTCTGTTAAGAAACAGTTAGATAATGATGGCTAATGCAATGGAGTCTTGCTTAACAGCAAAGAAAAACTTGGCCTTATTGAAGTCCATGGCAGATGTCTCCTTAAAGTCAGTAGATTCAGACATCTGCTGTAGGTGCTGGATCAGAGCTTGTATTTTCTACGTATTCTAAGAGAAGGGAAGTTAATGATGGAAGATGCTGAGGCCTCAGTGAGAGTTTTAGGAAAAAGAGATATTGCACAAGAAAAGCCAGTGGAAGTTAAATACTGCCTCCGTGGCTGGATCTAGAGGATAGGTGGAGAGCTTACCACCAGCAGTCTAGATACTGCTTCATGTCCTATGGGGCAGAGCCATGTGAGTATGTGGAAACATAATTAGCACAGTAAAAGTGAAAACTTTTTTTTTTTTATTACTATCACTTTTGGAGAAGGTATGTTAATGTGCTGTGCACAAAGATAACCTGAATGTGTAACTGGGTCTCTCACACCTGGCTCAGAGTAGGGGCAGTGCTGAATCCATTCTGTTAATTATAGGCCTTAGTGACAGCAAATGTGTTTGCTAGGAGACTTACCATTTCAAATACTCACAATGGCAGATGTGCTGAAGAGTAATACTAGGACTTGATATCAGTGCTTCTTAAATTAGGAAAACAAATGGCTGACAGCGTCCTTCCGTGGCACTCACACCACATCCCTACAGGAACAAACAGCCCTGAGTGCTGCTGGAAGTAGATGGAAAGCCTCCTGGTGAAATATCTAGGCTTTGTATGCTGAGACGGTCACCATGAAAGGATGGTTTCTTTCTTCGGCTTTTGTTACTGTTTTGGATTTTCGCCTGACTGAACTCTCTACTGCTGAGCATGCCTCACTGTCTGCTACTGTGCTTCCTGTCACACACTTTACAAAGATCTGGGGTTTTCCCAGTCTGGACCTTTAAAAATGCTGTCATTGTTTTCAGGGGTTATGTGGCTAATGCTGTTCTTGGGCCAGTCCAACAGCATGTCACAGGACAAAGCTGCTGGGTTGCATTTGGTTGCAATAAACTTTGGAAGCAAACATGTCTGTTGTTCTATATCACATTTTATTGTATGGTGCCTAGGGATACAATTATTTAAAAATACAAACTCTGCAATTTAAAACAGCATTCTTTTTATTAACTTTAGCCCTTGTGGAAAATAAGTAAATACTTACATATGCAATCAGGTCAAATACTGTTTCTGAGAATACATGGACCTCTTTTTTTTAAAGATAATAAAATAAAGATATTAAAAATTTGTGCTCGGCAGAAGGTTGGAAACATTGGATTACATTAAACACAGGTTTAAGAATAAAATACTGGGAGATAGAGTATTAAAACTTAGCCCTGAACAAAACCATCAAGCATTAGGGTGTAAGAGATCAAAAATCATGCACAACACCCAGCTTCTGCCCACAGCCAAAGCTCAGGTTACTTCCAACACTCTCTAAGAAAAAACTTCTCATACAGAATATTGAAAGCCTCCCAATATGGGAGTAGTTAAATTTCTCTCTGAAAATACATAATTCTTCTTAATAAGCACTAAGCTACAGTCCTTAACAGTGATGGAAAAAAGCTTAATACCTCCTTATCAGATATTAAAGGAAAAGCTGTATGTGATAAATTATAGTCCATGTTAAATTAATTGTTCTGTCTGATTTTTAAGCACGCCCAGAGATATGCAAACATGAAATGCTTTATACTTTCATAAAACTTAGTATGCAGACATTCCAGGAAGGTCTTCTAAAATTGAATTAGTAATTTGACACAACAGTTGCCTCTCCAGCTCTCTAGATTATCCCAAGGTTTTCAGGAAAGTCTGTCTTCTAAAAAAATTGCATTAATATAGTCATTACTTTAATGTGACCAAAAGTCCTAGTTTTGTGTCACGTTCTTCCTTACAATTTAACTGCAGGTGCTTTTTACGAAGTACTGAAAACGAAGCATAAAACTCAGTTTGCCTTGAGAAAACTGCCTTTCTTCCTCTATTACTTCTTTAATTGAAATATACAATGTTAATTTCCACCAATTACTATGTAAGGAAGCAACTGTTACTGTGTTGTAAAACCAGGTTCAGGGGGTCTGTGTGAAAATCCCACTGGCTATAGCGAAGTCCTGTGTGCAGGTCATTGCACACAGCAGCCCTATAAGCAGTGGGATAATGCGCACGTGCAGCTTGGACAGAGTGTACTGATCCACAGAATCAGCCATGAAATGAACAAAAGACTCTCAGTTTGTGAGCAAATGTTAAGTTTTATGGGAGAGATCCAACCTTTTCCTCTGTAAACACTTCTCCATGGTTATGTGGCAGATTAGCTCCTTCACGAATGCTCAAGATGCCCTTGCAGACTTACTCAGAATCGAGCTGTTTCCACAGCAACATCATTAGGAGAAACACAATATAGAGAATAAGAGGTTTCAGGAATCTGGTATTTATTCTTTGGAGTAATTAACAGTTCACTGAACTGAGGATTTTGTTATCAGTAGTGTCTGTTCTTTGTGGAAGAAGAATAAAATTGGTGATAGTTGCTATTCATTTATATTTAATAGAATGGTGAGGGGGTTTTGTTAGCAGAACTCAGGAAATGAACAATCTCGTTAACACTTTGCTGTCAATGATGCTTTATGATATGCAAAGTGCATAGGTTTTGATGAGATGTAAGTGAATCTATAATAAGATGCTGCTTTATCTTACAGCGCAAGCTGAGACGTCATCATTAAGCTGATTCACCATCACAGTTCTGTACCAATCTTATTATGGGAGTGCAAGAAAACCTGCATTTCAGGGTTGATTTCAGTGCAGAAATCAGAATAACACAGATTAAAATCCCAACTGAGATCAGCACCTACTCCAGATGCCCACTGCCTTTATTTCTCATAATATTAAGGCTAACACCTAACTCAGTTCTAATTCTTGTTATTTTTCTTGGTATTTCTCTTGGATTTGGATGAGAATAATGTTGTCCAGTTTACCTATGCCATTTTGATTTAGTTCTGGTTTATGTTCTTGATTCACTAGTGCAGCATTTCAGTAATTTGCTTGAAAATTAATGAATAGAAATTGGATTATATATGCTTTATTTAAACCAGTTATTTTTCATTCCCAGGTCTGCATGTCAGGTCTGATTTGTTTGACCAGTGCCAAGTTTATTTGACAATGACTAAAAGTATTCTTGGTGTACTTGTTGCTGGAAAAGGAATGGGACTGTCTGGTCACTGTAACATGTAGTTTCACTCAGCACAACACATACTCATGTAAAACAGTGTAGGCAATTATCACTGGTTTTAATTAACTTGCAGTATTCCCATGTGCTTGTCACATCTGGAGTGATATTTAGAGTGCAAGTCTTGGAGTTTGATGAAAAACTTTTTCCCCCAGAATTCAAATTGAGAGGGCAGTGTTTAAACATTGTAGAAAACCACAGAGTCTACATTTTGCTCCTGCTGAGAAAAATAAACTCTTTTTGGTTTCATATTAGCATATTTTCCTGTGTGGAGGAAAATGCAATGAAAGTATTTGTAGCTTTTTTCTGAAGGGTAAAACGAGAAAAAGGAAAAGGAAAATAGTTGAATTTTGAGTAATTTTTCTTTTTTTTAGACAATATTTTTTGAAGACTAACTTCCTTTTCAGTAAACATCACAAGCTCAACTACTGCCAACTAAAACACTACAAGAGAAAGTAATACGAAGTAAATTCTCTTTAGTGAAGGAGAAGGGCTTGTTAGATGTCACCTTCAGAAACACATGGGGTGATCACACAGTCTTACAATAAGAGAAAGCATACATTTTACATATAAATATGTTTGCTTGGGGCATGCTTTGCCAAGCATCACATAAAAGCTAAGTTTTGTGTATTTACAAAGTGTCATCAGCTGATTCATTGCTGAATGAAACATTAGAAGACTTGAATCAACCCCGGGGAGTTTGCAGTCTCATTGTAGTAGTGATGAAGACAGTATCAGGTGTAGAAGAGGTAGAAGCCTTCCCCTCTTTCAGCTTAAGTTTCTATTGTACTTAATGCACATAGTCTTCAGTATGCAGTACCAGATGATGCTTTAGTAATGCAGGTATCTTGCATTGAGCACTACTGAAAGGCTTCTCAGGGTAAGGTGTTTGGGATGCATCACACAGGAAGCAGAGAGGTTCTCTGTAGAGGAAGTAAATGCTAATATTAAATATTTGCATAAGAAGACTAAGAAAAAAGGAAATAATATAAAGGTATTAATGATTTCAGGTTGAATTGAAATAAAACAGACACATTCAGGGGAAGGTAATAATCTTTGTTTCTCTATTTCAAAACTGAAATCTTAAAGAGAAGTCATATTCATTGAGCTTCTAATAAAGTTTTCATTAACAAGTGTAAGAATGACATAGCTAATACTACTAAACTCTAGAATTAACATATAAGCTATTAAAAAGAGAAATGTTTATAATTGTCTACTTAATTTGAAAGTCGTTTTAGTATATTTTTTAAACTTTCATACATTCAGCGTTTTTCTGTCAGTGGTGAGGACTATAAATGTGATGTATTTTATGACATCATGTCTGAGTGCAGTCTCAACTGCAAGAGCTAGAAGAATCAAATATACTAAAAGTGAGCAAATAACTGATGTAGCAACATTGAACAAAAGAATTAGCATTTTAGTTAAGCTATTGGTAGAAATACTGCGATAATATTTCTTCATGTATTCCCCTTTAATAATTAAAAATGTTTTGCTTTTTGCTTTCCATCCCTGGCTCTGTTTGCCCCATACTTTTCAGACTCTTGCCTCCATTGCCAACCAGCACTGCCTGTGTTCTCTGCCATGCAAGCTGTTTTACAGAGAAGTTGCTTGGTCATAGTCCTGCACAAGATTCATGAGGACTAGACCACTGTGAGCCACGTAGAACCACAGATTTACAAACTGGTCCTGTTTGTCAAATAATTTATTTACACAGGCTTTAAACAAACAGGAATTAATTAGTAAACCCCTGGCATGAAGTTAAGCAATATTTACACCATTTGCTTTTAAGCAAGTCCTTTTTAGCCTGACCTTACCTGGTCAGGAATAATCAAGTTGGATTCAGCTATGTTTGCCTGTGTGAGTAGAAAATGAAGCACAGTTAGGATATTATGTGGGGCAGAGCTGTAATTCACGTGATGTTAGCAGTGCTCCTTTTAGCCTTGCAGTGGAAATGGCCTTGGGAGTACATAAAGATTTAACTTTGGGCATTTTCCCCTGAGCTTCATCCTACAGCTACTGAGAAGTAACTTTGAGACCAGTGTAAAGCTGGCGAAGGTCATTAGTAACATTTCCATCAAATGCAGCATATCTGAATTGGGTGTGACTTCATTTGTTCTCTTAAGAATGTTTAACAAAGACTTTAAGACTTTGTATTTGACAGAGGCATTGGTCCTCACACTGTCTTGGTCCTTGCCTTCTGCTGAAAAAGTAGTTAGCTGTAAAACATCAGAGTGTAGTAGGTTCAATTTCTGTTATGTTTCTTTTGTGCACTTAACTGCCCGAAGTGTGCGGATGTAGTGCAAGTCCGAGAGCGTGTGATGAGATGCACTGTGTGGAAGGAGCATCCTGCACTCCTGGATTACGCTTTTTTCTCATAAAACAAGTACCCAAAATGAGGGATCTAAATAGAAGAGAAGCCAAACAGAGTCCAGAGGCTCTGACTGATCCGGTTAAAACTGCTGCTGTTTGGAAATTGTAAAACGCAGGTTTTCTGATGAAATCCTAGGTACTTGCAGAGAAAGGGATTTCTGAAAGTTTTACAATTTCGGTACTAAAGGAAGTGCAGTATCAGTAATATGTATTGTGCAAAAAAAAGATTGCTGCTCTTCAGAACAAAGTGTTTAGTGATTTTTTAGAGATGAAGCCTGGCTTTAAGCAACTGACATGGGATTGCTAGTGCTTTGGCCCTTGTTGAAGAGAAATTAAATTCACATGGTGCAAGCTTCATCTTACTGGGTTTAGGCCAAGAAGTAAACATTCATGCCTGGCATTTGGTTACCAAATCTGCTTGTTTTATCTGTATAAAGTGACTAATTTAGGAAAATGAAGGAGAATCTAGAATTTACTTTCTACTGCAATAACGAGCTTCCAGGCCTCTTGTAAATTTTCAGCATATAAGTAGATGATAATTCTGTCACTGCATTTTGGTGCTTAAGTATGAAAACACCTGCCTTTTAAGCCACATCCTGGGATGACGCATGGTGTAAATCAATCACATGCAAACAGTGATTCAGGGCGATGCCATCCCCAGACCCCGCTGGGGGAAGTCATCCTTCAGATTCATTCAGGGTTAAACCTCAGAAGTTGTATTTGTTCATTAAGCTACATTGTTCCTGTGGGAGGCCAGACTTCCCAGATGGTACCACTAATGAAAAGGAAAAAAGCAGTGTCCCAGCACTTCTGGCAGTAATCATAATTACGCAGCCTTAGACTGGGTCTTTTAATAAAGGTAGCTTTTTGTTTCTGCCAGAGGTGTTGCTCATGCACTTGTGGCTGCGGGCTGCAGGGGGGTTTGTGCAGGGTCAGCCTTGTCTCCCAGGTACAGCTCTCATTAAGCTGTCAGAAGGGAAGCGAAACTGTCTCATCATCCTCCAAAATTTGTCATTAAGTGGGGCCATTTGTGGCCAGGAGTGGGGAAGGAAGGGAGGGGGAATGCAAAGAGGACGTGGTGATGAAAAAAAAAAGGGAATTTAGGAGTGTGTTAGTGTTAGCACATTTCTCCATTTGCAGGGATCAGCCTGAGTGTAGACACCTAGAAATAGTTGCAGGCAAGCCTTAGCCTCCAGTTCCAAGTATTCTTAGCTTTCTCAGTTAAGGAGGGCTAGTAAAAAGATTGTTATAGTGGCAAGCAGCATAGAGAGGACTGGGGAAAAAAGTTGGAAAACACTTAACCATTTTGACTCCTCCACTCAAGATTGTCAGCCGTACTACTACATTCTTCCTCACTGAGGATGCTTATCCCAGAGCAGCATGTCTTTAGTACCCCTTTCCAGAGTAACCTTTACCACTCACACTCCTGTCCTCCTTCCCTAATAGATCAGGCACAACGCAACAGGCATGGGATGTTGCCCAGCATTCGGAAGACAGTGTATGTCCAGAGAGCTCCAGGGCACTGAGCACTTGGGGGACCCTTGGAGCAGAAGAACCTTGTTAGCAAATGGCACCTGTACTTGAAGCTGCAACAGCCAGTTGCATGGGCTGGGGTAACTGGAATGGAGTTATAAGGAGTGCCAGGAAGGCAGAGAAAAAGACAGACTTCAGTAAAGTTTGTGCATATGTCCAGTGCCTGCAGCAGGCAAATGTAGATTAAGCAGCTGTTCTGGGAGTCTGGCTCACAGTACCGACCAGTTGCCAGAAATTTACAAATGCAAGATAGACAGCATACACAGAAACACTTGTTTATTTCCTGGATTATGCTTAGTAAGGGTACATTTAAGCATATTAGGCTGTTTTATTGATGCCTATGTTTTACCAGCTTTTGCAGGCACAGGGAGCCTATTCACACAAAGGGCATTTGTGGAAATACTGGTTTTCTGCAACCCATGTTGCTCCAGAGAACCTGGAACCAGCTTGTTCAGCTCAGAGGGAAAATCTTTTGGCAGCACCATTCAGTGTACTGAATCATTCCTCCTGTTTGTCTAGTAATACAAAATGTCTTCTAGGGAACATGAGACAGACAGGTCTTGCATTCTATAAGGAAAGACATTTTCACTAGAAAAGACATTACAAATGAAAATTTATGTCTTTCTTTATACTGTGAAATAAATTTCCATTACTGTTTCCAGATCAATTGTAAACTGTATTTGTACCTTCTGGTTTTTATCATTAATGCAAGACTAAAATGCTACCAGCATAAGTATTTATGATATGTGTTATCATGTGATATCTTCCATTTTGACAACCTAACAAAAGAAGACTAATCTAAGCAGAAGACTTTAGTTAGTGGCTGTGCAGACATACCAAGTGATTTATTAAAAGTCCACAGTGTCAAAAATGTGGTCCATTGCTCTTGAGAAAAGTGGTTCAAGGTTCAGTACATAGTGAAAAAACAGTGATTTATGGGTGCGGGGTGATTTTTTAAATGCACGGGAAGACTCTTAAGGACTGCTTTGTGCTACTAACTCTGATTAGCACTCAGTTCTTTGATGTGCCTGTTTATAAAATTACACTTTACATGCAGCCTACTGCACGGTAGTTTTTAAGAGGCCCTGGAGATTTCTGCAGTCGGACCGGCTGAGCAGAAAATTCTATCTACAGCATGAAAAATTAGTTAACTGTGGGCTGAAACAGCCAAACCAAAATTGCCTGATAGAAGTGGGGTTCCATATTACACTACTTTCTGTATGTTGACATGCTTTGAAGTGAAATATTGTAAAGTGTGTAAAGTTTACCACCCCCCTCAACTGATAAACAAGTATTACATCTTCCTCTTGCAGCATTCAATTGTCTCTCATAGCACCTTCCTTGGGAGGGTTTAGTGGTTGTGATGTAGTTGTTACAAAGTAAATGCTGTTGACCAGGTTTTATGGATCCTTAACAAAACTGTTCTTCAACATCCTTCTCCTGTCATCGTGTCCCAGAACTGCTGGGCCCCGATGCTGGCTCCCCTCTGCCTTTCTCACTGATGGCTTGATGCCAGTGAGTGCTTTGCACCTCCATAGTGAGCAGGTTAGGCAGCATCCTATATGCCCTCCTGTATGCTAAGTCACATGTAACTATCAGATGGAGTTATTTCATCTTCTTGAGTTGAAGAAATTAATTTTTTCCTCTGGAGAACTTAAGGGTTTTATGTGCACCTCCTGTGCAGGAAAGTTTCTATAACTTTTTTTTTTCTTTATTTTTTAACAAACGGAGCAAGTGTACCAATTATACTGATCATTACATCTACCAAGGTTGTAGGTGAGATGGCATTTCCCATTATGAGTTCTGGGCTTGGCTGCTGTGAAGTCTTACTTCAAAGAACAACCCTGGTACACACAAAGGATCACACAACAAGACTGGAACGGAGTCCAGAGAAAAAAGTAAGAGTAGCTGATGAGTTGAGGACTTGGGGAGTCAGATGCAGAAGGGACAGGGCATGGCCAGATGCATGCCACAGGGAACAGGAGCAGCAGGTTGAAAGCCCAGAGGGTGCCCACCCTTCAGGCATCTCCCATGGTGCAAGGTTCTGAAGCTGTAATTATCAGCTGACAGTTGCCAGTTGATTTCTAAAAAACACACTGAAAGAAGTATAGATCCATCCCGGGTGTTGGTAAACAGTATCTTGGGCTACAACTGGAACAGCCACTTACTTCATTAGTTTCTTTATTCAGTAGCCTCAGTGAGATTGAAAACAGGAGGGGATCCATGCAGCGCTGTGTGGTGGAGTGCGAAGGGAAGAGTCGAGAAACACTTAAAACAATTCCAGCTATGAATCCCTTGGAACTGACATACAGAAAAAATCTTCATGAGTGTCAGAACTACTAAAATAAGAGTTTCGGGTGTCCCAGAGTGTCTTTGAAAGGTTCTGGTCATGCCATCTTCACAGCACCCTGTATCATTTCTTAATAGGTAAAAAGTTTAGGAAGTTTCACACTACTCTGGAGTTGAGAATTTTGTTTCTTCTTTTGCATTTTCCAGTGGGAGGGTGAATATAAAAAATATTTCTATAAATCCATTAACAACAAAAGGAGGATTAGGGAAAATCTCCCTCCTTTATTGGATGCAGAGGGAAACATGGTAACTAAGGATGAGGAAAAGGCTGAGGTGCTCAGCGCCTACTTTGTCTCAGTCTTCAGCAGTGGAACTGGCTGTTCCTTGGACACCCAGCCTCATGAGCTGGGACATGGAGAGGGGAAGCAGATTGAGGTCAGTACAGTTGAAGAGGAGGTGGTCAGAGACCTGCTGCACCACTTGGATGCACACTAGTCTGTGGGACCGGATGGGTTACACCCAAGGGTGCTGAAAGAGTTGGCAGATGTGCTCACCAGGCCGCTGTGCATGATTTACCTGAAGTCATGGCTAACTGGGGAGGCCCCATTGGACTGGAGGGTGGCAATGTGCCACCCATCTACAAGAGAGGCAGAAAGGAGGATCCAGGAAAGTATAGACCTGTCAGTCTGACCTCGGTGCCAAGGAAGATCATGGAGCAGGTCATCTCGAGTGCCATTACAAGTCATATAATGGACAATCAGGGGATCAGGCCCAGTCAGCATGGGTTTATGAAAGGCAGGTCCTGCCTGACAAACCTGATCTCCTTCTATGACAAGATGAGCTGACTATTGGACAAAGGAAAGGCTGAGGATATTGTCTACCTGGATTTTCAAAAAGCATTTGACACGGTTTCCCATAGAATTCTCATAGAAAAACTGGCTGCTCGTGGCCTGGATGAGCGAATGGTCTGCTGGGTCAAGCACTGGCTGGCTGGCTGGTCCCAGAGAGTGGGGGTCAGTGGAGCTAAATCCAGCTGTCACAAGTGGTGACCTCAGGGCTCGGTGTGGGGACCATTTCTGTTCAACATCTCTATTGATGATCTTGATAAGGACATAGAGTGTATCATCAGTAAGTTCACAGATGACACCAAGTTAAGCGGGAGTGTCGGTCTGCATGAGGACAGGGAGGCTCTGCAGAGAGACTTGGATAGATTGGATCAGTGGGCCAATGTCAATGGGATGAGCTTCAACAAGGCCAAGTGCCAGGTCCTGCACTTGGGCCACAACAGCCCCCTGCATGGCTACAGGCTTGGGCAAGTGTGGCTGGAGCTGTCTGGGAGAGAAGGATCTGGGGGTTCTCATTGACAAGCAGCTGAACACAAGCCAGCAGTGTGCCTGGGTGGCCAAGAAAGCCAACGGCATCCTGGCTTGTGTCAGAAACAGTGTGACCAGCAGAAGTGGGGAGGTGACAGTCCCCCTGTGCTCTGCACTGGTGAGGCCACACCTGGAGTGTTGTGTCCAGTTTTGGGCACCTCAATACAAGAGAGATATCGAGGTGCTGGAGCGAGTGCAGAGGAGGGCAATGAAGCTGGTGAAGGGCCTGAGAATAAATCCTATGAGGAGTGATAGAAGGAGCTGGGACTGTTTAGTTTGAGGAGGAGAAGGCTGAGGGGAGACCTCATCACTCCCTAAAGCTACCTGAAAGGACACTGTAGAGAGGTTGGTGCTGGTCTCTTCTCACAGGTGCTTAGTGACAGAACAAGAGGGAATGGCTTTGAACTGCAACAGGGGAGGTTCAGACTGGACATGATGAAAAAATTTTTCACAGAAGGAGTGGTCAGACAGTACAATAGGCTGCCCAGGGAGGTGGTGGAGTCCCCATCCCTGGATGTGTTTAAAGGTCATTTAGATGAGATGTTGGGGGATATGGTGTAGGGAGAACTTGTAGAGTAGGGCTGATGGTTGGACTCGATGATCTCAAGGGTCTTTTCCAACCTGAATCATTCTGTGAGTCTGTGAATCTGAGAGGCAATGCAGCAAGCCATCCAGCCGCTGCAATACCTGTTACGGATTTCGGAGCAACTTAAGATAGCTGCAGTGGAATGGGACTTAGTCAAAGGTATCTTAACTGCCTAAGTATTTATCTTCTCACAGAGGTTTACCAACCAGTCCTGACTTCTGTCTTCCTGTAATGAAACTTCTGACAGTAGCTTAATTAAAACAGAGGTCTTTTGTGCATGGTGGTTTAACTCTATTAGGATCATGCAAAGTAAGGATAACTGGAAGTTGGACATGTTCTATATTGAGAAACTTTATACAAATTACTGTCTTAAGAGGCAGGATAGCAGTATCATGTCTAGACCTCAGTGATGGAAAGAGGAGTTCCTGTTCTCCATTTCAAAAAACAAAGCATATTATGCACTGAAATACTTGTTTGATAGGTTTGAAGCCAGTGAAGAACATCTTTTTCATAGTCTTTGGTAAGTATATTAAAGATATCTTTTAGGTAATTTGTTCATTAGAGTGCAACAGTTAGCATTCTGATAATGAACTAGGATTAATAGAAGAAGTAAAGGTGGAAAATGTTTCTGCATGAGGTGAACCATTCTTCCAGATTGCAGTACAATGCAGAATTTTATCTATGCTCCAAATCTGCTAACCTGTCCTGAAGTAAAAATCTGTCCATGAACACAAGACACTGGGGGCCAAACTGCTAGAGTAATCTGCAGAAGTGATTGGTTTGTATCTGTGACCTGAGGAAAGCAAAAAAAAAAACAAAACCCAAAACCCAAAGGAGTGCTAGCCCTCAGGCAATGTTAAGTAGATAACATTCTTACAGAAAACAGGATAGATAGTAAACTTATCCCTGTCTTTGAGATAAAGGAGGAGACATACCAGCTAAAGGACTTACTTTCTGGGATATCTTAACAGACACAAAAGTTCCAGTTAACAAAACAAACAGATAAAAGGCTGAATACAACCTGGAGAGGAACCGAAGGGCCAGAGAGCATGCACAGGAAGCCAAGTTGAAAAGTTCATGAAGAGGAAGGAGACATCTGGACTTTGCTTAACAGCGGGACACCGTGAAGAGGACCACATACGTCTGGCCTTGAATAATTCTAACAATCACACCTATTCCCCGAACTAATTGTAATAACCCAGCCCTTCCAATTGAATATGTATGTTTTGTTGTAATAAATATCTGGCTACTTGCTAGTGACGGTGTGCAAGCTTTGTGGAGAGATCCCCTTGCACAGCGGCTGGAATAAACACGCCTGCTTTAGAACTTTTTCTGAGTTGTAGAGTTTGTTTCCGTGCCTCACCTGCAAAATCTGTTTGGCAGACTGAGGCAACTGTGGGCCTATGTAGGAGACACAGCCTATCGAGTCATGCAATATCATTACATGGCTTGGTTTCATGTCTGGCCCTCAGGACTAGTTTGCCATTTCTACCTGATACTGGATTGCAATTTTAATCTTAAACACTGGGCTGTGGATAAAGTGGAAAAGTTTCTTCTGGCATGTGAAAGTATATAAATAGGAAACAAAAAGGCATTTCCAAAAGCTGTGATTTTTTAAATAATGGCTGTGATTTTTTAATAATGCAGTATTTCTTGGGAAAATGTCTCCAGATGGTAGTGGTTTTTCATGCATGGTTTTTTTTAAGTCTTGAAGCTGATTGATGCATGCTTGAGTTGCATTTCTCGAACGTAATAGAGTGATTCGTGAGAACATAGAATAAGAAAGGTGAATGGATTTCCAAGTTTGAAACTACATGACTATGAGACATGCAGTATGTGCTATTCTTAGCAAAGATGCTGAGAAAAAGGAAAAGCGAGCAATTCACACACAATCTCTACATTAATATTTGTTTAGCTTTTGCAACACACTGCTTGAAGTGTAAGATCTTTTTGTGTCATGCAAATCTAAGCCACTCACAGCTTCAGCAGAAAAGCACCAATGCTTAAAAAGTCTGCTGTGATAATTTAACTCATCAGCATGATAATGCGTTATGGGTTTAAGAAATTAGTTCACCACACTAGAGAAGAGTGCAACAAGGATTCCAGTTGCAGGTGCTTGTTGTAAATGCAGATGGCTTCTTTTAAGTTCCTTTGCAGGGCAGTAATGCTAGTTTTTAACATCTCATATTTAACTGTAATTCAGTAAGGCTAGCAGTGCCTTACTCACTGGCATTTGTTGAGTCTCATGCTTTCTCTTTGATACAGAAGTTTTAAATCTCTTGAAAAGAAATATAAGCATGGGAAAGAAGATACGCTATAAATACCTTGCAGCATATAAAGAAATATTTGTTAAGCTCAGTGGGGACAATAATGAGCGATTGATTAAGCCCAGAAGTAGCTTGTCTCTGAAACAAAGATTACAAGTGTTTGGTGGCATTTGTTTGTGTGGCTAAGCCACTTTTCCAAAATATTTTAATTCATTGATATAATGCTTCCAGATACCTCTTAATAACTACTGAAGCACTGGAAAGCAGTCTGGACTTCGAAATTATTTTAAAAATGGGGGGAAAGGGCAGAGAGAGGCAAGATAATCGGATTATGTTGATTTATGTTTTAACACTGTGGGTAGCAGCCAATAGATCAGGAGAGGAGAAAGAGTGTAAATTATTCTGAACATTTGCTACGGTAGCATCCTATAAGTTATTATGGGGCAAAGGATGTAGGTTGCACTTGAATCTTCTACCCATCTCCAACATGACCCGCAGATAATTTGCTTGAGTACACTGCATCTGATTTCCTTCTGTAGTTTCGTGCTTCACAGTGACAGCTAGGTTTAATTTAGTAACTGAATATTTACTTCCTGCACTTTTTTTTTGAGGAAATAGCATAAATAATTGCAAACTGCTGTGTTCAAACTGCTGTATCTGTAACTGTAAACTGAACAAGGGAGTAGACTTGTTATTATGAGACTTGTGCTTTTCATGTCTGTAAACCAGAGCTCTGAATGCAAAAGTAAGAGGAATGTTGCAGTGCTCTCTGGGGGTTATTTACTCCATAAATCAGTGAATGAAGTGGAAGGCATAACTAGGACACTCTAATCAGCGACTTAATAGAATGCAGGTCCACTATGTCCTCCCACCAGAAAATCTGCACTGACCTCCCAGCAAGGAATTTTAAATTTCTGAGGACATGGAACAGCTCTGAGAATTTAATAGCGCTTTATTTTCATTATTCCCCCACACTTCTGGTACAAAGAAAATACATTCAGTAACTTTATTTTTACTCTGATACCCATAAACCCATATATATATATATATATATATATATATATATATGTATAAACTGGCATATATATAACACTAAAAAATAATTTCTTCTTATCTGAGGATTTTTCAATTTGTGATCATTAAACAGCCCGGAAAATGGGATTTTTATAAAGCTGATTGAAGTACTTGCACAAGAAAGTGAAGAAACATACCAAGAACTATACACTTACCAGTGATGGTTGGAAGATAGTGTTGAAATTGGAAAGTAACTCTAAAAGACAGTTAGACTTTGCCACTTCCCATCAGAAGATCTCATGTCACGAAGGTGAGAAGAGGAAGTCCAGAGATGGCTACCACAGGCAAAGCAGAAAAACTAGAAAAGGGAAAAGATCTGGTTTAAATATTAAAGTAGTAACATAGTCTTAAAATAGATTTTGGTGTAGACAAGAGACATGCAAGAGGCGTGGGTGTAGCAGTACTGAAAAGAAAAAAAGAGCTAATTACTAGATTTCTGCAAACATAGACACATCATGCCAAATTCAGCCACTTTTCTGTGAATTTTCTGGCATCTGAAATAAATGCTGATATTCTGGCTTCCCCCATTTAATAGTCCATCCTAAATACCATCTAAACACATTTTCCTGCTTTTGTTCCTCATTTTTCCTCTTCTGTCAAGGTATTTGTGACAGATTTTTCACCTCTTTCAGATGAAAAACCTTCTGACAGAACGTAATATGGGTAAATTGCGACTGATTTTGTGGATATTAAGATTTACAGTTCCTTAATGTCATCAAATGACATCAAATTTGTTTAGTGTCTCTGTGCTTCTCAGGACAATTAATCTTCATTATTTACCACTGGGTTCAGTATTAAAGCATATATTATTTAATTATTTGATTGTATTACTTTCATGCATATACACTGATTTTGTGTGAAAATGATTCTTCTGAAATCAGGAAAATATGCTGAAACTTCCAACTTACTTTGGAAAAAAAGTTAGGTAGAAAGGTGTTACATGTATTTGCTGTGACAAAGTGGGATATCAATGCAGTACTGTACACAGAAATTTGAATTAACATCATTGCTGGGATACAGCTGCATTATTATGGTGTGCTTTAAAGCTTTTCACTTAGTTGCATCATCTGATGCACCAGCAAATGCTCCGAACTCATCAAGTGGCTGATGGATGTGTTTGTAAAGGCTTGGATGGTCACTTTATATGCAACGGTAAACCACTGTTGTACTTAATGAGATCAGTGAAGCAACCAGAAGGAAATACATAATTCTGTAGCATGAGTCTGTAACCATGGTTCTATCTAGGCTTTTTACGTTTAATGAAGCAGCTACTCAGCTGCTGAATATTCTTGTTAAACAGTCTCAGCATGGATTTTAAAACTAAAATGCTGCTGATAGCATGGTCTCCCTATTCTCTTAAAAAATCTGCATTTTTTTATGTGTTAATGGTTTTGCAATCAGTCATTTGCTTAGTTTTTATTGTAAATGAGGGCCAGAGTCTGATTTCCTTCCCCATTTTCTGAACACTCTATCCCCTGTAAGCTGTCTCATCAGCTTCCAGTTTGCTTTCTGGGATATGCATGGTCTGAAAATAGCGAAATAATCCTGTAAAACAAACACTTTACCAAGCATTTTCCCATTTTAGATGTCTTTCTAAGAATACAAGTCCCTATGTGAAAACTTCCTTGATACAAGTAGTCCAGCACTCCCATCAGATCCTCACATGCTACAAAGCCTTACTGCCAAAGACGTCCATTCAGGAGACTTCAGAAAGTCAGCACTGCCACTTGCTCAAATCCAGTGAGATTATATTACAAGATTTCTTGTAAAACCCAGAGTGGATTAATGTTTAATTTTTAAAGATTCTGTTTCCTGCTGCAGTACAGGTAATACACAATTAACGGAGCGTCTCTCACCAACAACCACAACTAGTAAGGAGCATTGTACGAAGGTATCAGGAATTTATAGTCCCCAGCTCTTTGTTACCAGCATAACACTTGCTTCCCAATCACTGTGGTTCAAAGAATCAAACAAAATACACTGTAAGTGATGGGAGAAAGAGCAAAGCAAACACAGACAAGCTGTGATTTCTACCTCACCTCCTGTCATAAATTATTACTGCATGGAGGCTATTATTAAGCAGGTCTGTGTGACAAAAGCCTTGCACAGGATTATTTGCTGGGTCCTTGCTCTGCTGTGTGTTGGTGATGGAAGGCATGTAGTAGCAGTGGAGTGTGTTCACAGGGGATTTGGAGCTGATAGGCCACTTTCTCCTCTGATACATAACTTTTCCTGTTGGTGAACAGGGGCAGCCTTTAAGTTTAAAAGTACATGAGATGAAGATTGTATATTCCTTTGCAGCATTTGGCAGGGGAGAGACAAAAAGGTTCAGTCTTTCCATTTATCACACCTGACTTCAGGAGTCAGCGGAGAAAAAAAGCAGCACAGAGCCCTGGCTTTCTGTTTCTGAGACATAGAGACTGTTTCCCTGGGACACATAACGTTAAAAGCTTGCAGTCCCTGCTGAGCAGGCTTCAGAGGGCTGAGATGAGGCAGGGACGGGGGGATTTTTCTCACGCATGGTGTCATTCAGTGCAGCAGAGTTGCAGACAGGGAGGGACGTGATATTTCCCACCGCCCTGTCCTCCCTCCTCCCTAGATGGGGACCTGCTGCCCACCACCATGAGGACGAGCCCGTGCAGTCATTTGCCAGAAGTCCTGCCAGAGCGCCCTTGCCCACCAGCACCTGACGGCAAGACCCTGCCCGGTGGTGGCGGCCCGGCCAGCAGCTGCCCACAGTATGTCATGCAGGTGTCAGCCAGAGATGGGCAGCTGCTCTCCTCCGTCGTGCGGACGCTCGCCACGCAGAGGTACCTGGGGGATGGTGGGATGGGATGGGATGGGCCCCTTCCTGCGTGGACTCCAGTGCACCCTCTCCAGCTGCCATCCACAAGTCCCGTGGGCTCTTAAGGGAAGATGTAGCAGTGTGCTTTATGAAGGCTTACCACCGTGCACTTGTAATTAAACCCTCATCCAAACTTTATACTGATAATGCTACCTATGTAACTAAGCCCTCACCATTGCTTCTTCACTTGGTGAAGAAGGGGGAAGGAAGCTGTCTAGGGATGCTGCTGCTCAAGTGCACCAGCTGCAATAATTTGCCCTGGTAATTTATCAGGAGGCTTTGGCAGGCACTGGTTGGTACAAAATGCTGTGTTTAGCCTGCGTGCTGCTGCCAGCACTTCTGCAGCACATTTCCTTCACACATTTCCTTCACACTTCCCAAGACAGCGCACTGAGCGGCCAGACAAGCTGTTTGTAGTAGAGGTGCACACACAAGTGTTGCTGTTTCAGCCATCATCCAAGTGACTGAGAGTGGCTCTTTCTGCTGTCAGTTTAGAATGGCAGATTAGTGGTGAAATACACATTTAAACTATACCCTTCAAAACATTAGCCTGCTTCAGGTTCGCTTTGTTTTCATTAGAAGCAAGATGGAGGTTGTTTAGGGCTTTGGCCATATCCAGACTTGATACTTGGGTCAAAATTAAGTTCCAGTTCACTAGTATGATGCTGGAAAGACTGCACATGTCTGAAGTAGCCCTTAATTTTCACAAAACAGTAAACATAAACCAATCCACTGCACCAATGTGAAGAGTGCAATAATCAACTGCTGCTGCATGTGTTATGTGACAGTTGAAAGGTCCTTTTCCCTTGTAGCATCTTTTTTAAACCCTGTGCATTTTGTACAGTTCAGATGTGTGTGCAGAGCATCAAGCACAACTTCATACTGTTTCACCAGGCAGACGGAAAGGAGCAGGGTAGCTTCTTTACACTTTGCTATAGTTAAACTGAAGTGAGGTCTACATGGGGCAGCCTGCAAACAGCCAGAAGAGGAACAGAGGGAACATCTGTGTGCCACCATACACATCTGCTAATGAGGTTTTGTCAGTGACAGTAACAAAACCAGTTTTTCTGATATCACCTGAGGTGGCATATGAGGTAGAAAGAGTTTCTGTTTCCAGGACCTCAGCCAAAAGGCTGACCTTGTCAGCCTTGGCAGTTGGGGGTCTGGGTTGAAGCTACAGTGAAGTGAATCTCATGCTGCCCTAAGCCGAAGCACCCTGGAAAGCCACATGACTGCTTTGCTCTTTCCCAGAAGATTCCTCTTTAAGATGGAGAATCTTATTAATTAGAACCAGAGTCTTCAGGTTTTCATTGGCAGGAGGAGTGTCTGTCCCCCTTTGCACTTTAGCACCCTGCCACCAGGAAGGTGGGTGATTTGGGAAAGTCAATGCAGGAGAAATAGCCACAGGCAGCAGTGCAGGAGGGATGTGTTTGGCACACTCCTCCTTTTCATTGCCGTTAATATCACTCCTTGAGCTGCTTGTGAGGTGTTGCCCCAAAGAGAATGAAACCCTCCCCAGGGACAGGAGCTTGCTGCCTGCGCACACCTGCCTGAAGTTGCAGCCCTGCCTTCACACTGCTACAGGGCAGGGTGCTGATGTTTCACATTCAGTAATCCTGTGCTGTTTATCACCAAAACCAGCTTACCCTATAGGTCAGGGGTTCATTACTAGCATATGAGATGCTATCCCATAGGTCAGGAGTGATGGCCTAGATCATCACTAGAATAAAAGGTGCCCAGCTGAGGCAGGTTTAGAAATTCCCTGATGCATTTAGAGATTTCTTGAAGTGGCTGCTGTGCTGCACTGTGAAGAGGTGGGAAATACAAAGGTACAGGAGCACTTGGTTGTCTGTCTCTCATGTGCCACTCTGATGTTTTTCACTCTCCGCATGTTTCCCCCCACAGAAGAGGTATTTTAAACAAGAATACCATTAGCCTGGCAGCTTTGTGTATTAACTACAAAGTACACAAGCTGCAAACGTTTCCCACATTGTTAATTCATGACATACAAAGAGAGACTTCCATCACAACCCT
This sequence comes from Athene cunicularia, assembly GCF_003259725.1. Taxonomy (NCBI): domain Eukaryota; kingdom Metazoa; phylum Chordata; class Aves; order Strigiformes; family Strigidae; genus Athene; species Athene cunicularia. The sequence goes on along the minus strand of NW_020799143.1, from coordinate 6,031,278 downwards.
GTATACTGACCAGCAATTTTCTCCTCTCCAGCAGTGCCTTCACTGACCGGGCGATGTGCAGGATCTGCCACGAGGGCAGCAGTCAGGAAGATCTGCTTTCTCCCTGTGAATGTACAGGGACCCTGGGAACTATTCACCGCAGCTGCCTGGAGCACTGGCTATCATCTTCAAACACCAGCTACTGTGAACTCTGCCACTTTAGGTTTGCAGTGGAGCGCAAACCCAGGCCATTGGTGGAGGTCAGTATATGGGGCACATCCTCAAAAGCATCCTTTAATGAGCAAATTATGTTTGTTTTTATATCGGCATTGCAGAGCCTTTGCAGCTCCGCCAAAGCAAGCTGTGAGTTTTGGGCTTGGCAGGATGAGGGCAGGAGCTCAAGGAATGGTCAGGAATAATAAACCCCTTATTTTGAACCAAATCAAAGCAAGCGAGAAGAATGGGCTCAGTGAGTTTGCTTCACTGTAAACGTGAGTGAAGGTTTGAGGAACAGTGTGCAGCTAATTCCTCGTATACTAGCCAGCTTAGTAGAGGATAGAAGAGAGGGAATAGTTTTTGTGGAGTGTGAGACAAGAGCCAGTATTCAGTATGTCAAATATAGGTCAGGAATATTTTTTTTTCTTATTTTTGAGAGAGAGGTAACAAGCTGAGGAGCCTTTGAAACCTAGTTTCCATGTCAAGCCCACAAGAATTGGATTGTTCTTGCTCAGTGTCTGGCATGTTCAGCCATTTGTGAGTGACCTTTTGGCGTCCTCTTGCCTATGTACCAGACTCAACAGTGAATTGGACAATTGTTTCTCCCTTATCAATTAAAATTCAGTTTTTGCCAATTATAGATTCTATAGTGGCTGCATGAAGTTTGCCAGTAGGTTTTCTTTGTCCTCAGGAAAAGAGGAAAAAAAAATTTAAAAAACCAAGATCATTATACTGTTGATGATCTTTCTCTTCTGCTATTTTAATTTGGAAAAATAAAAATTAGGATTTGTGTTGGGATTAAAATTGAATGACAAATAGTAACATTTTAGAAAAGTAATGAGAAGCATCTTATTGTACCAGTTGGTGACACAGGTGCTTACATGCTGAGCTTGGGTTCAGGACAACATGTCTTTCCAGCGCATATTCATTGTTTCTGTAAACTGTAGAAGAACTGGTTGAAGGAGATACAGTATTAAAAATAAGGGAGCTGGGTTTGCATCTTCTTTTGCTCATACTCATAGATGAGAAGATACAGGGTAAAACTGACTGCTGAGAAGTGGGTCAGGGATCCACAGGCTTGGGGAGGAGTGGCTGGAGAGCTGCCAGTCAGAGAGGGACCTGGGGGTGTTGATTGACAGCCGGCTGAACAGGAGCCAGCAGTGTGCCCAGGAGGCCAAGAAGGCCAATGGCATCCTGGCTTGTGTCAGCAATAGCGTGGCCAGCAGGGACAGGGAAGGGATCTCACCCCTGTACTCGGCACTGGGGAGGCCGCCCCTCGATTCCTGTGTTCAGTTTTGGGCCCCTCACTACAAAAAGGACATTGAATGACTGGAGCATGTCCAGAGAAGGGCAACGGAGCTGGTGCAGGGTCTGGAGCACAGGTTGTACGGGGAGCGGCTGAGGGAACTGGGGGTGTTTAGTCTGGAGAAGAGGAGGCTGAGGGGAGACCTCATGGCCCTCTACAGCTCCCTGACAGGAGGGTGCAGAGAGCTGGGGATGAGTCTCTTTAACCAAGTAACAAGTGATAGGACAAGAGGTAATGGCCTCAGGTTGTGCCAGGGAAGGTTTAGACTGGATATTAGGAAACATTTCTTTACAGAATGGGTTGTTGGGCATTGGAATGGGCTGCCCAGGGAGGTGGTGGAGTCCCCATCCCTGGAGATGTTTAAGAGTCAGTTTGAAGTAGCACTTAGGGTTATGGTGTAGTTGAGATCTGTCAGTGCTGGGTTAATGGTTGGACTGGATGATCTTCAAGGTCTTTTCCAACCTTGATGATTCTGTGTTTCTATGACTTGTGCAGAAAGAGAATGAGCAGTTATTGAAGGCTACCAAATGTGCTTTATGTTGGATTGTTACGCATGTGCATTTTGTGTCTAGGTCTATCTTCATTCTTCCTTAGGATCAGCAGAAAAAGAGATATATGACATGGTATTTAGCACAAGACTAGTAGTCTTGTCAGGCCTTAACCAGCACAAACCTAGGTCAGCTATGTTCATTTGCCTCTGGCTTGTTGTTTGGTGTCTCTAGGCAGGACTCCAGCCTCTCTTAAGAAGCTGCAGTTTGAGAAAGACTGCTTTTGAGTGTTTTCAGGCTGTCTGCAACTGAGCATCAAAATCTTTATGACTGAGCATTTTCCAGTGAAGATGATAATGCCTTCATTCAGCCAGCTGTTCCAAGCCTGTGCCAAGCAGTTTTTGGTTGTGGTTTTGGCATGAGGATGATTCCACTCTGAATTTGCCTTCTGAAAAGAAAGATGCTGAGACAGGGCAAAGTAAATTGTTTGATTTTCGAGTCCAGCTTCTTCAAGCTGTTCCCTTGCAACAGCTGCTCATGAAGCTTGCTGTGCACAAATGGGACATGACGTTGTTCAGAGCTAATAATGACTAAAGAATTTGAAAGCAAAGGTAACCCTGCCCATCATTCTCTGATCAAGTGCAACTTCTTTTTGGAAAAAAGCAGTATTAAATAATATCAACAACAACAATAATAACAATTATAATGATAAAGCTGTCTTTTGTTTCTTGGCTGAGGACAAGTGAGAACCAGGTGCAAGAACATTTCTTAAACATAGTACACATTGTTAATTTATGTTTTTCTTTCTTCTCAACTACTATACTCACAGTATTTTAGTGCAGTAATTAACAACTTAAACAAAAATTGCGGGTTGTTCAGCTATATCCCTTCCTCCCCTGTGTACATTATTATGGAAGTAGCAGAGGATTTCTTGCTGTGCTTCATGATTTGATCAGAGGAAGCTAGTGAATTCACAGGGTATCTCCCTTCCCCCCCTATGTTGCCAGTTTGCTATTAGTTCATTATGAAGTGAAAGCAAATGCCTCATAAAAATTTTTTGCAAGATGGCTTTTTGCCTTCTTTTAAGCAGTTGCCTATGTTCACACTAAGGATGTGGCTCCATACATCCAAGCAGGAGATCTTTAGCTCAGATACATCTGTACATATCTACAACTATATCTTGCCTCCTGCATACATCATGCAGAGGATGCAAAAGTGCACGGAGATCACATTTGCTTTCTCTCCCTAACTTATGTTATGCACAGCAGCCTGTTTTTCCCTTGATTTCTTTTGCAAGGAAAAGCAAAGGAAAAATAGTATTCATCTTGACCTCCATTTTGTCTTTTATCCCTCTTTTCTCCATCATAAGCTCCATTCTGGTCAACTGAATTTCAAACTGTACTTTGCAAGGGAGACATTCCTTTATCTATGCCACAGGACAGGTTTTTGTTTTCTGCGGAAATACGTCTCCCAAGAAATGTACAATCTGTTATTAACTGTTTGACACCCGAAACCCAACCAGAGAGGCAGAAAACAGTACAGTCTGTCAGACAGATCCATCCTCTCAACATTGCATTTGTGAAGCTTCAGACTTTCTTGATCCATTTCTGTTTTTTTTTTTTTTTAACTCAGATTATCTTCCCCAGATTAACTGTGTTTCTGAATCACAAATCAGGCATTATGGTGGGGACTAAACCCTCCTTCAGTGTTTGAAGAAAGTGATTTGTCTCTTGCCATCCACCATTTATGTCTTTTGTCTCCTTATGCATTGGGTGGAGGAGCTCTGTGACTTGTCCTTTGCCAAGTCAAAGAAGGACACATCAGGGAATGCACACATTTCACCTCTTCCACAGGTGTTTGTCAAAGATTGGTCAGCCAAAAAGAGTGGTTGTCTTTACCATTTCTTGTCTCCATACTGTTGGCCTACATGTGTCAAATGTGCCCTGTGTGATTTTACAGTTGTGGGTAAGAATTGCTTTCTGTTGAGTCTTCACAGATTTTGTTAAATGAGTGGCTAATGTGCTTCAGGTAAGTGCAGAGCCTGCTCATGCCCTACCTCATTTTTGGCTCTTACACTGCCTTAGTTATGGACTGAGCTAATTGGGAACTGTCACTCTCCCTCCAGATAACCGTGCTTCTGGTGGGACTTATGCTTAGAGTCTGTGCAGATGCTCCTCAGCTCTGCCATGGAACGTGGGACTTCCTTACTTCTCAGTCACTTGTGAACTTGTTCCCAACAGCTGCACTAGAGAGAATGAGATATATTGTTGTAAAAGAGCAAGAGATGGATTGTGATGAAAAAGGGTTTTTCATACCAAATGTCACGGAGTCCGTTTGTCTCCCTTCTGGAGGGCACCCAGCAAGCTCTGGCACAAAAAATTTGAAACCACCAACATAAATCAGATATAATCTCTTCATCATAAGATTTCTGTAGCATCGCTGGAACTGCCATTTGAAGTCACAAATAAGAGGATTGTTTGGAGACATCCACAGCCCTACAATGAGTTAAGAGGAGTTATTTGCCAGTAATCCAAAAAATGCTGTCCATTTACACGTTACCAGTATATGCACATTCCCCTCAGTCCCAGGGCTCATGATACTGCAAAATTCAATCCAAGAAGTACAGGCAAGGTCTGGAAGCACCTCTTTTACTGTGTGCTAGATGCACAGCAGCCATGTACTGTCTGCTGGAAATTAGAGGTATGCAGGGCATGCTTGGGTGTATGGATGTCGCTTTATGAGTGTGGATTAGGGATGATGCATCTCAGATTAAAAGCAACTGCTACCGAGTAGCCTTTCTTCTCTCTCCCATGTTTGGTGACCCCACTGCCAGTGAGATCCTGGCTACATTTGACACAGAGGACCCAGGCTGAAGCAGCAGAAACTCTAGACAGCAGTGGAAAAAGTGCATAATATGGTGGTTGATATGTGTAGACATGATGTTCTTTGTGACAAAACTGGAAGGATCTCAAAGCAAACACAAAAGTGAAGTCAAACTGCAGTAGTTTCAGTTAATGATTTTTATAGACTTTCCACTTTTATATAAGATGCTTTCTTAATGCAGATAATCCACAGAAAGAAATCCATTCTAGAAGTGTGTGACATGATTCATGTAGATGCTTTTGCTGTTTCAGCATAAAGATAAGGCAAGCTTTATATGAGTATTATATGTCATCTTCATTTCAATTTCCGTATTGCATCTATGTTGCTTCCACTTGTCTTAGTACAGAAACAGACACGAAACATGGCAGTACAAATGTATTTATGTGCAATAAAATGTCATTAGAAACCAACTAGCTACAATATAAATATGGTATAAGAACATTATGTGACCATATAAGTCAGTCTTATATTGCTTGTAAATTATTTACATGTTTTAAACCAACGAGGATTTCGTATCTGTTGGTTCATTTTTTTGCAAACAACAAACAAACAGAAAGCACTTAATTAACAATATAAAACTCATGAGGAAAACAGCAGAACTAGAAGAAATAAAGTCAGAATAATAATCACAATATTGGGCAGAAATTAACTTCAGTTTTTCCTAATCTATTGCTGGCTGTAGAGGTGATGCAAGAAAAGAAAAGCAAATCTTAAAAAACGCTAAAACCTACATCTATGCATGAAGTGGTTAAGATGAGTTTACATTATAATTTAAAACTTCCAGAAGCCTTACACTGAAATACAAATTTACTTTTTGTGCAAGACTTTGAGTCATACTGGTTTTATCTGTTGGGATTATTTTTTTTATTAAGACATGATAGATAATAAGCATTTATTATGTATCATGTCTTAACTACCATCTTTTTCAAGAGCTACTAAGCATTTATTATCTATCATGTCTTTAGTTTCCATTTATTTGATCTTGTAGATTAGGACATTTGCAATGTGTTAAAATGTGTTGCCAATAGCAAATCTGCTTTGCTTTTGATTTAAAATGCAAAACATGAGTTTTCTTGATTGATTTTCTTGAATACATACATTTATCTGTCTAATTGGGCGTATATTAATCCAAAATAGAATGGAAGCTTTGATAAACATAATGATAAAAAGAAATACTGCTTTTCCCAAAGTTCCACAAAATCTTTTTTTCTTGACACATCGTGAAATCTTTTGCCCACTACAAGCATCGCCTGAAATATAAACTAAAAGTTTATATTTCAGGAAAACAGAATAGGATTACAACAGACTAATGTTAAAGAATACCATATTGTTTAATTGGACCCACAAGAAATTTCATAGGTTTTTACAGCACAATTTAGCAAGCACTGTTGTTTGTTTTCCTTATCAGAGAATTACTGATCCTGGTTTTAGACATCAGTTGTATAATTCAGAAGCTGAACACCACATCTGCTGGCCACTGTATTATTGCTACTTGGTGGAGCATTTTATACCAAACTCCTGTTTTTCAGCTGGCAAACTACCCAGGGTCTAGACTGCAAATTCAGTTATGGTGTGATAGCAACAGCCTGCAGTACTCTCCTTACACTTAACTACCACCTAAGGTTGTTTCCTATCTGCACTGTGGTTTATTCTTTTTATAAACAAAAAAAAATTAAAGGTGTATCATACACGACACGGTGAGTAACATATTCTTTCCACTCTACAAAAATATACAAATAAAATTAATTTGCTATTTCAAAAAGTATCTTTGGCTCATTCAGACATCGACAATTAAAATATTCCCTGAAACCTGAGTTAAAATAAGAGCAGACTCAGTTAGAAAGAGGCCATAACATTAGCTCTGTAAAGTTACAGAGATAAATCGTTTAGTTTCAAGCTGTCAAATAGACAGACCTCTGTCTTGGGGACCAAAGGAACATCTCTGTGAGCTATCATTATAGCCTTTCTAAAAGCTCCCACTGAAGACAGTAACATTGTGCCAGTAACTGAACGTTTGATCTAAGTAAGAAACCAAAAAACTGAAAGATGAAGATTTTTTTTCAGCTGAAAAGTAACTATCAAATATTTGTTTTCCATAACAAAACAGTAACCCAGAAAAGTTTTGAGTCACCTGAAATGTTTCATTGCACTGAAAACAAACCTACATACCATTCTGGTCTTAACAAGTAGTTAAGCTTAGTTTCAAACTGTTCTACTGAAAAAAGTTAAAACAATTTTTTCAAGTAAAAGAATATTTGAAAAAAACTGTTCAGATTTTCTTTTTTTTCCCAATAAATGGTCCTCCTGGTCTTTTTTAAAAAGTCCTTCATTCAAGAGAAACAGTAAAAAACCAGGCAATATCCGTCTTTGTTTGCTTAAAGCCCAAGGCAAAATGCTCCCATTGGTCACTGCTGGCATGAAACCAGAAATGACAATAATTGCTAGCAGTTTTGCTTGTGTACAGATTGCTTTCTTAAAGACTCACTGCAGAGCTATCAGCGTGAAAAGAGTTTCATGTGTAATAAGCTATTTTTAGTTCAAAGGGAAACACATTTAGGGAAGACAATCCCTGACTGTCTTCTCTCTCTCTCTCTCTC
>NW_020799143.1:5990821-6023759 GCF_003259725.1 Athene cunicularia | reverse complement strand
CCCCCGCTTCGTATGTCATAACTATTTAAATATCTTTAACTAAAAAGCAGGGGGATGGATTTTCTTCATACTCTGTGGAATCTTCTTTGCTGCTAGTATAACTCGAGCAACAATTATGTAAAATCAATTGTCCAAGGAAAATATAGTGAACTGAAAAGGGCTTCTCTGTATAAACAGGTTGTAGCCTTAGGGTCTGATCTAGAAAAAACTACGCACATACTTTACTTAGCATTTGTGAGTCATCTAATTGATGGTAGACCTACAGAGGTGAGTGCTTCCAGGATTTGGCCTTTGGCAATGGTGAAGTAGCTTAAACTTGTGGAAGTGTTTTACAGCAGTTTTCTGCTGGCACCTCATTTTGGTTAGGTTAAATAAATTCTCAGTCTGAGCCTCTCCAGGGTGTTCTGACCCTTGGTTGCTGCTTGTTCTGATGATTTCCTTCTCCAAATGTAAGTCTTCGCTTTGCTGGTATGTCATGTGGATGCCTCAGCCTGTCTCCCCTTTCAGATGAGCAGTTCTCCAGTCTCCAGTTACGTGTGCTTACACCAGATGAAGTAAGCCAGTTAAAAGGAAACTGAGCCCATTTGCTCATCTCAGGGGTTTCAAATTATTTGACAACATCAAATAAAGATCTCTATACCTTTGCACTGAAAGGGTATTTTGGACAGTTTCATAGATCTGGTTTTGCATGAAGTTTTAAATACCAATGAGGTGGGGGAATGAGCAAGCGACTGTGTGGGTGCTTAGCTGCTGCTTGGGGTGAACCCACCACACCCGCTATTCAGGTATTTGAAATAATCTTGAGTTTGAGAGAATGCTTGAAAATGGAGAAAAAAAACACACAATACTGAGCCTCACTCTTCAACCAGTGTCTTTCATTACAACTTCTTGTTTACAGTAGCACATAACAGTTATGAAGCACTTCCCACTGTCTTACGATTTTAGAAGTATTCAAGCAAATTAAAAGACTACATTCTGCAAAAAATGTTTATGAATATATCTTTGTGTCCCCTCCTAAATTTCTGAGTCATACATGAGAATTGATCTTGGGCTGCTGAGTTACTGTGTTGCAGTTAAACTTCACAAAAATCCTGTGAAGCAAGTAATTTATTATTTCCATCCGAGAGAAGGTGAGGCTGAGGCAGACTCATCTACTCATTTGTGTTTTTCTGCTAGTGCCAGATTAGTGACTACCTGTTCCTGGTTGAACTCAATTTCTTGATTGCTGTTTTACACCATATGAAGAAGGAGAAATAAATGCTCTATTTATTTCCATGGTGGGGGCAAAGCAGGAAAAGATGAAGCAGAGTCTGAAAATAATTGAGGGGCAGGATACCTAGGTGAGAAATACTTATTAGCTTGCACAATGCTCTTAACCTTACCTTCTCTTGTCAAAACTTGAGTCATGCTGTCCCTCTGGGTCATTGCTGTAGCAGTGTAATGGAGAAGAAGAAAAAATCCTGAGGTGTCTGTGAGAATAAAGGGCATTATCTGGTAAAAGGAGGAAGTGGCCTCCCCAACCTTAGTTTCTGGAGCTAAAGAGAAAGGGCTTCTACTGCCCTGTATAATACACTGGGAAGAAAGAGAGTTTAAGGATGCATGAGTCTGTTACTGTAAATTCAGCACACTTATTTTATACAATAAAACCCATGAATATTCATGTAATTTCTGTGAAGTATACACCTATTTCCAGAGGATCTAATGCCTATGCTAATACATTGCACAAACCTATTGACATTTGGGGAAGGGTCTCTGGGGGGCTTCCATGGGGGTTTTGGTGGTCTGTGGTGGTCCCTATTGTGAAGAGGTGTCTTAGTGTCCTTTCCATGAACTCTGAGGGTTTTTTCATATAAGGCCTCATCTTGGCTCATTGCTCTGTATGTAAAGTTTCTCGGCTTTGTTATCTTTGCCTGCCACAGGTGTCTGTTGGTTTCTCTGCTCTCCCCAGGATGTACCCACCACAGCTGCAAAAATTACATCCTTGGGTAGGTTCTTGTCTGACGTACCTTACAGCAGTTAGCACCAACTACTTGCAGGCATCAGCTAGCAGGATCAGTCCTTATCTCCATCCACAGCACAGAGCTGCAGTGGCTTTGGTTCTTACTGTGATGATAACAAATAATGCAGTAGCTCTGTGGAGGAACATGACTGTTCTTACCTTCAGCATGGCCTCCGCACTCAGGTCCAGGGGCATGGGAGGGACATGCAGACTGAGAATTGATAGCCTGCCCTGTGCCCAGTTGTGGCCATGCCAGCAGCACTCCTCCTCCACTATCCTTTCCCAGCTTTGACTCCTCTGCTTAGACTGTTGGACTGTCTGGGGCAGATGCAGTCCTGTGCAGTACATGGTGTGTTTGCCTTTGGTGGCTAGGGTAGTATGTACAACTCCCAGGATCACTGCAGTTCCTAGGTGCCACAGGAAGAAATATTTGCTATTCTTGATAGTACGATGCATATGCTTAAAGAAAAAAAAAAAAAAAAGGATGCTACTGACCAGTTTCAACTAAATCCTGTGGTTTACATTGGCAAAATTTGCAGGGTTTGGTGACTTTCCTGTTCAAATACTGATTTGAGTGATGAGAGTTGTTTATTAAAAGGTCTCAGTTACTGAGTTTCTGTTGCAGACTTACTTCTTTCACCTCTGCTATCTAAAGTCCTGTTTATAGAAACACGTGCATGTGGGCTTGATAGATGTTCAGTCAACCTTCACTTCAGCAGTTGACTTTCAGACACTGTTTTGCAAAGTTAATATCCTTAGTAAGCTTGTGTGCTTTCAGCTGTGCTTGCATGTGGATATTTGAAAGCAAGTTTCAAGTGGTTTTGCCAATATTATAAGCAGAATGTAAATAAAATATCTTAAAATAACATACAAAATATTAACAAACATTTTCTGCACTCCTGAGTTGTCAGGAGAGCATGTGATTCTTTCCACAATAAGACCGGAGTTTCTCACCTAGTTCGAATGCCAGGGGCTGTCTATGCAAAACACTTCCCCTTAGCAAGCAACTTTTACTACAGCTGAATAAATGATACAGTAGGTATGCACGGCTAGAGGTGCACGTCAGCAGGCAGCAAGGGGGAGAGTTTCTGGTGGGAGCTCTCTAGGGACAGCCAAAGCCATGTCCTGTGTGTGGTCTCTGTTCTGCAAGCAGCTCACCTTGGGTAAAACATCCTTCCCGTGCTGACACTTGTTTTGTCTACATTTTGCCTGCAGTGGCTGAAGAACCCAGGCCCCCAGCATGAGAAACGGACTCTCTTTGGAGACATGGTGTGCTTCTTTTTTATCACTCCGCTGGCGACCATCTCTGGCTGGTTGTGTCTACGAGGAGCAGTGGACCATCTGCACTTTAGTAGTAGGCTAGAAGCTGTTGGCCTCATTGCACTCACTGTCGCACTCTTCACTATTTACCTCTTTTGGACCCTAGTAAGTACTAGTTTTGTATTCAACCCACACGTATAAGGGGAAAGAACTGTAATCATAAATTCAGTCTCCAAAGAAACCCCTAAGACTTAGTTTGAAGTTTTAGAAGGCAGCATTCTTTATCACAGCACAGGAGGCATGGGGGATCATTCCACCTAATGTGAATGCCTCATCTTGGCTCACTGCTGTCTGTAAAGTTTCTCAGCTTTGTTATCTTTGCCTGCCACAGGTGTCTGTTGGTTTCTCTGCCCTCCCCAGGATGTACCCACCACAGCTGCAAAAATTATGTCCTTGGGTGTGTCTTACAGCAATTAGCATCAACTGCTTGCAGCCATCAGAAATCAGAAAATTAAATAGAGTGCTGTTGAGCAAGTCAACTACTGTACAAAGTATTGCTTACATTCACCTTCTGTACTGATAAATTTAAGTTACATCTGCAAGAAACCTCTTGGTTCTACACCATTCAAATTCTCTGGAAAACCAGAAAGACCGTTTGCCTTTGGGGTCAGTAACTTCCAAATCCTAAACACAGAGGGAATAGCAAGAGGGAGTCAAGGAAATAACATGGAAGAGTTCAAGACATACTACAGGAGAGAGTCTCCTCAAAGATAATATGCAAAAGTCGAAGGCATAGCCCATAAAAAAGCTTTAGGTTAACATCCTGGCTGCCACAGAGGATTTAGATTTTATTCTGATCCAACAACTGGCCAGTTTTACAATTCAGAAGGCTTAGATGTGGGTGCATCCCTTGCTTTCCTCATTCCTTGTGCTCGTGGCACTACGGGAAGTCCATGGCAGAACATGCCTTATACCAAAGTCTGTAGAAATGTAGCTGCCTTTGCAGGGCAGATTAAATCCCTGCCTTATTCCTGTCCTGCACCCAGGTGTGCTGTCACCTGTGTGCCAATCCATCCTAAAACCCACTTATTTTGTGCCAAGTTAAACTGAAATCAGCTTCTGGCCCCAGTGCACCCACAAACAGTTGGCCCAGCAGAAATGAAGGGAACTCAGACAACAGCTGCCAAAATAAGTGTTTATCAAGCCCTGGTCTGGCAGTTCACTGAACAGCCTAGGTTACTGTTGAGTTTGACGTTTCACACCTCTAGTTCTGCTGAGGGAAGGAGAACAGAACAGCAGATGCAGAGAAGGGACCATTCACACTAATGCTTGTGCCATGGTGCAAGTCTTTGCTGCTGTGAGAGGAAGAGCTCATCTGAGCCTGTGCTGCCCTGAGTGGGGGCAAGACCACCCTGCCAGAGGTGTTGGTATAGCCACTAATCCCACAGGGCCAGCACCCAGATCTCCCCATCCATGGTTAAGGCCACACTGTATGGCTGACCCCTTCCAGCAGTTTTTGATAAGTGTAAGCTGCTGATGAGGTGGCACTTTCGCATTAGTAGACTATCCCACAGCAAGAAACCCCTGTGCTCAGCCCAGAGTAAACTTGGAAAGAGGGAGGTGGTGTGGGAACGCAAAAACCCTACACAGATATCTAAAAACTAGCTCCAAGAAAGCTATGCGAGGTAACATCTCATTTACTTCACTCATAACAGTGAAACCCTGTCTCATCCATAGAGGACTGCAGGCTAATTTTAGCAGTGCACAACAGTAGGGTAACTTGAAATTTCTCCTCTTGTTGTTCTTGCTTCTGTTTTTTGTGAAGCAGCAGCCCTCCCCTTTGACAGGATGGCCATTTACCCCAGCAGTGAGGTGGCACTTTATTTCCTGCAGTACTGTGTGTGTTAATATGTCTGTCAGGTATTCAAGTAAAGGTTCAAATTTCCTTTATGTGTGACTGTCTTAGAAACCCACATGCTGTTCAGTTTACCTAATATACATAATTTACAAGCACCAAAATTGTTGAAGTTGGAAAGGGTAGTCTGGCTAAGTAGTTGAATTTAATTACCCGTGACACACAGACATAGACATATCTGACCTTGCTCATTAAGAGTTCTGCAGCATCTCAGTTAGTCCCTAACACCACCTATTTTATTTGCATCGTTAAGTGGCAAATCCCCCTTCTATCTACTTTCTAACTTTTACCCCTTCAAAAGCATACAAGGAAATGCGATATTGGCACATGGAGAATACAGTGGAAGTGAGCCTGATGTAAACGCATGCCTTTGTTGATTTAGTTGAAATACAGTTTAATGTCCACTGAGTTGGGGAAGGTATTCTACTTTAATCTGTTATTCAGACCAGCAGGAGGTGGATGGGCTAATGAAGCTGATGTGCATTAGGGAAAGGCAAGGCAGGAAGCCTTTCAAGGCACAGTAACCCTCCTGTTTGTTCAGTGTGGGGTTAATTCAGTGGGCAAAGCAGAGACAATGGGAAGGACTCAGCCTCTCTTCATAGTACAGAAGCTGTCCTCGTTGTCCTGACAGCATTAGTACTGCATGGAAGAGTTTTGGGGTTTAAGTATATCTGCAGATTAATTAATAGGTTTGAGTGACAGTGTTTTCACACACTTTCTCAAAGGGCAGATTTGCAGTGTCAAGGCAGAGATTTAAAGCAACTACTTCAGAAATAGCACTGAGCACCCTACGCTCAGCAGTCCAAGACGCATCAGCCATGCAAGAAATCTCCAGCCTGTATTTGCCTTGGGGAGGCTCCACTCCTCTTGCATGCAGCAAGGAAGGGACCAACATGCAGAAGTGCTAACACATCAAGTATTCCAGCAGCACCTACCCTTTAATTTTCAGAAACAGGAGAATCCTGTACTGCTTGCATAGTTATGGCTGTGCAGGGAATATATTGAGTGCTGTGGGGTAAATCACACAGTACATGTGATAAAAAGCTCCTTTAGGCCCTAGTGGTGTCTAGGAAATTTTCTAATCTGCTCATTCTAAACAGACATTGACTGGGTAAGTCACTGTAAAAGCATTGTGATCAAAAGAAGGAACCTGGAAATAAGGTACTTACTTCAACTTTGTATAAACAATACATGTCTGGTTAATGTTAAAAAGACTGATAGCACCAGGCAAGAACCCATTGTAAACAAGCTGTCTAACTTCACTAGGATATCCTGTGAAAATACATTAATACAGTTAAAGCCTGGTTTAACACACCCAGTTCCTCAGAGAATCTCATGTGACGCTACTTGAAAACTCAAACTCTATAGCTTGCTCCAAAGAAGTCACTGCATTTTGCATGGCATTTGCAGGTGTTTTGGGTTTTTCCTCCCTCCTCTTTCTTCTACCACTGCTGATGCTGCAGGGCTTTTTTTTTTTTTTTAGATTTTTCTTGTTCTTTCATATACAATCTTTCACAGAAATGAAGACTGCTTTACCTTCGGGGGAGCAGAGGAGATTGATAGGTGGTGAATCAGTTAATCTGTTGGAAGGGCTGTCTTTGGGCAACTGCTTAGCGAACAGAAGCTCTGTAAGTTTCCCTCATTAACAGCAGACAGCTGTATAAAAAAATCCCCAGAAAGTTGTTTTTTGGCTTTTTTTTTGGTCACTAGTAGGTTTTATAGAAATGTAAATAATTGATTTACTCAAAAATACCCTTTTTACAATAAGGAAAGGGTTTTGAAGGAATATATATTCATAGGCATGTACATAATATTTCTCCATACTTCACTAGCAGCCATCCTGTTACTGCTGTAGGGGTAGGACAGCCACAAGCCCCTTTTGACAGCAGCATGCACAGCCACTTCTCTGCAGCCAACAGCATCTTCCACTCACTCACCTGTGCAAACCAAGCATTTTACCTCCAGCCTTTATGGCACCCTCCACCCTCTGAACAGCAAGCTCCAGAAGTGGCACAGGTGCATAAAAATCAGTGACAAATGGCCAGTTGCACATGAAGATAGAACAGCTAACAAAACAGGGTTCCTCCTGTGGTCACTGCATGGGTCCCTCCCACCCACAAGTCAAGAACACAGTAACTGTCATGTGGCACATTTCACCCAAAAGGTCCCAAGCCAGTTTACAGGGTTTTTTATTTTCTTTTTTGTTGTTTTTTAAAAATCCGCACATGTACATCATCTTACACAGACAGAACTCTCACTGGACTTGACTGTTACCAGAATAAACGGTAAACTTTTTAAAAAATAGAAGGTCAAGGCTATCTTTTATCTCTGTAGCAGTCAATCATTTCTCCTCCACTATTTGCAGAACCACACTAAGGCTGAAATTGGTTAACTGACAACAATAAAAAAAATTCAAAGATAATCTGAGATGACATGTTGGCAGATGGCTCACACTTGTTGCATCCATGCAGTCTTAAATTTGATGCATTCAGCAATAAAGAATTAGAGTGTAGAACACACAACCCTGTTAGTGTTTGCACACAGTTTAGCTACATGCAAGCATTCACCGTCCAGCCAATTACATTATTTGTCAGTTTAACTACTTGCAGCATGATAGTACCCCAAACTCTTCACATTGTAAGCAGCTGGCAGTAATTCTAGTTCTTGGGAAAGAGAGAATGTCCAATTTTTCTTGTTACAAAAAGGGAATGAAAGGTAGGCAACAGCAGAAGGTAGAGCACAGGCTGCTTTGCTGTGGCAACTTGGGAAACAAGCCATCTGCATGGTAGGTCTCATCTTTGCTTGCCCCTTTTTGCTTATTTTTATCCTACCCAGAGTTAGGCTGCTTTTGAAGGCATTTCTCCCCAATCCTGATTCCTTGGAGGACTACAGTGACTCTAAACACAGCACATCTCTCTTCTCTCCCCAGGTATCTTTTAGGTATCACTGTAGATTATACAATGAATGGCGTCGGACCAATCAGCGGGTGATACTCCTAATCCCAAAGTCTACCAATGTCCCCTCCAACCAGCAGTACCTCCTGGGACTGCAGTCCCTCAAAAGGAACTCAAAGGAGACAGTTGTCTGACTTGGGCAGTTTCTGCACAGGTGCCATGCACTAAAAATGGTGCCTCAAACTCACTGGGGCCAGACACTGTCCAGAACTCAGGAGCTATTCTGATTTACAAACTCTTTGCAGAGGAATAAATCACTATTTCAATTCAAATCACAGATGCTGCAATCATGAGATCTGCTAAACTGCCAAACTTGTTTCCTTAGCAGATAAGTATATGTAATTTCATACAGTGTGCTACTACTTGCATCAGCAAGTGATGCAATTTTTTTGTTTAAAATATTGAACTGTGATAATTAACAATGCAAAACAGGTTTTAAAAAGTGCTTTGTTTTCATAATTTCTTGTTCCTACAGTATTATTTTTGTATGTATCTGGAGAGTAACAAGTGCTGCTTTTTCCTTCCTAAAGCACAGCAATGGAACTCCCCCAGTTGATTTTATTTGAAGGTCCTTTATACCAATATTTTTGATTATTAAAACATGTGTAATGAGTTCCACAAATTGGCATATTAACTAAACACTGTAAAGTGATTAGAAAAGTCTCTCAGTTGCCTATTTGGCAGGGAAATTCTAACAGGAAAATTCTGCAGTAATAACTTTAACATGTGCAAAAGAAAGAAATTACAGCAATTGCAATAATCTTCCTACTCAAAAAGATTCTATTACACAGCACCGAAAAAAACAATTTTACTTTTTCCACTCAAAAGCAACAAATTAGGTACCGCATTTCGTGCTGAAGTGCACATTCTGCTGGTGTGAACTGAACCAGTTTAGCCAATTAACTTTGCATTTACACCAGTCTGATTTTAACCCTAATTCTTATTTTTATAAGGAAAACTGCATACATAATGAATGAGATCATTAGACACATGTAAGGAAGCAGGAACTTATCTCAGAAATTAGCATTATTTTAAAGCTGCAGAATTTTCAGCTTGACAGGTGGATTTAGCAGATTGTACGTAAATCCTGACCTCTCACTGTAGCACTGAGACTAAGGCTGTTTTTAAAAAATGTAATCCACAGCCTACTACGGTAACCAAACTGAATTTGAAGTGTAAAGACTAGACTTTATTACCGTGTGATACCTAGTTAGATACCCTGGTTTTATGCCCATTTCATTCAGCAATTCTTGACTCTAAGACACACACACACTTATGTAGAAAGACTTATTTTACACAACTACACAAAATTTCATCAACAAAAGCTGCTAGAATTAGAAATTGATACATAGCTCCTTTGAACAGATGAATTTTTTATAAATGTGCACAGATGGCAATGCCATCATATGCTTTGTTTTCCAAACTCTACAGGAACTGAAAAGGGGACCACATAATAAGATGGCTAATAATTTATAATTCAGATAATTCAAGGTATTATGGGTGTTTACCATCAGACAAGAGCTTATTTGATGTTGTGAGTGCTCAATGGAAGAAAAAGCTTAGTATATAAGACCAAATCTGTTAGCTTCTTTATTCTGTCTTTGGACCAGTCTAGCTGTAGCCATGTTATTTAATGATATTCTTTGTAACTGTCAGTTTCATGGGGATATAAGAATCAGCTACCTGTATAAATCAGTAACTGCCCTATTTAGACATAAAGCTAGTTTCACAGCAAGCCAATATACGTAAGAAAACCAAACCTGCAGATCTGTACTCATTAGTCTGTCAGTAAGGTCAGGCGATTGGTCATGTTTGCCAGTGAATACTGAAGACATACATATGACCAACTCTGTGATGGCCTAAAACCCATAGTGCTTGTTTGTTTTTTTTTAAACCCCTCATCTGGACAGAAGACTGAACATGGACATGAGCAGAGAGTTCTAGGTTAAAAGAAAACCTACTAGCCAGTGAGTGGTGCAGAAATAAAGCAAGTCTAACTATGTCAAGACACTGTCAGACACTATTTTGATGGCCACACATTTGCTTTAGGTAAGCTTTCTCCAGAATTCTGTTACTACTTTTGCTTCTTTTCATGAAACAAAAAAACAGGATGATGATATGGAATTAAATAGCAACTAGGAAAACAATTAAACATATCAAGCTGCAAGGTATATGCAGACAGATCAGCAGAGTGACTTGGCTCGGCTCATCTGTGTTATGTAAAATTTCACTTTTTGTTTAAAGATGACTTACTTAATCTGAAGAAGGCATAGTGAAGCAGCCAGAAGAAAGCATGGTCCAGTTTAGCAAGTACATTACTACTGTAATTTCTCTGCTTGATGCAGAAGTACAGCAAAACTGACAATGCATGTCACTAACAATAGTGTCCCATGCATTTTCTTGAGAAAAAAGTGCCAGAAAAGATTCAGCCGCACACTGATCCATTTGCATTAAACCCATGGAAAAAGAAGCAAGACTTTGTATTCTTCCTTGTTTTCCCTAAAACAACAGGAAGGTGGGCGATATTCCCACCTCTGTTGTGAGCTAAAGACTTGCAGACAGAAGGCTCCTCCTGATGAGTATTACTTTTCCTGCCACTAGTTGAGCCTGTTGTTACCACAGCAAGTCCAAATTTTAATTAACAATTTTAAAACTGGATCATTGCAGCAAATATTCTACAACAGCAGCAATACTCACTTTCATTTGCTAGCTACAGCTAGCAAAGCTCCTGGCAGTACAATGACATCTTTAGAGTTCCCTGTTAAGCAAAAGTTAACTAATAGAAGGATAGGGAAGGTTTGGTTTTTTTTTTTTTTTTTTTTTTTTTTTTTAATAGTGTCACTCAGTTTTCTTTTCAGCAACATTATGACTTCTCATACAGCTGGTCTTGTCATTTACATTCCTTTGCCATGTAAGAAGTTACACAGAAGGAGTAATATTCAAGTCAGTATTTTAAGCTGCGATAAAAGCAGCAGCAACTGCAGTGGCAACTTAAGTCACCCCAAAAAGGCTTCTCAGCTGCAGACATAAAATTTTGTTCCTTTATGTCCTCCTTACTGATTGGCGCCTAAGCATATAGATTTAAATCCACACAGAGTCCACTACAATTCAGTATTAATGAGTGCAAATTGAGGAAGTTATACTACTTCTCTAGTCCTTTCACTGCAAGGCTAGTCTTATCACATTACATGAAACAACAAAGATGACAAAGTAAGGTTAAGTAGTGGTATTTAACAAAATGATGATGCTGAAAAGGTACAAGATTCAACAGGACAAAGCTATGTTGCAGGAGATATGGAAACGCATATGACCAATATCATCAAGCAATGCAAATTTATTCAAGGTAAACAAGCCCTTTTATAATGCTTTCTCCTATGCATGTGAATGGTATGTAGTACAATCCTTATGAATGGATAGTTAGCTTTGTTCATGTGCTTCAAAGCCTTCTTTCGAATGGATAATAAGAATGTCTTTCTCCACCCAACCCATTTCCTGGAGTTGTTTGATTGCTGAGTTCTTTGTTCTCCCTTCATGGCTATGTTGTTGTCATGTCCTTGCTAAGACTGAGGCTCTCATCAGTCGTGCACACGCGCAGGATTGCTCACATATCCATTATCTCACAGAAAGTATCTCTACATTATGTGACTGCTCGATTCTTATTGTGGTGGTGAGAATAAAAGAGGAAGCAGCAGTATAAACCACTTAAGAAATTAAGAAACTGATACAGAAGGTTGTAATTGAAAATTTAGAAATACCACAACATTCTCTACAACTGGAAGGAAGTCACATCAGAAGTAGAATTAAAGATACTTCAGGTTTATCAGTTTTGGTTGGGTTTTTCTTTACTTGACTATATAGTTCTGCAAGACTGAGATTTCAAACTCATTTACATTTCATTTATTAAGAACAGCTTTGCATCAGTTTCACAGTAGGAAGGCACACAGGGTAATACAACTCAGTACATAAACTGTATCAGGGCCAATATATGCAACTGGCCTCTGATGTGATAGATACCATCAGAGATAGGGAAAGCTACTGTGAGAAACACTTGAGTGCTAAGAAAGCTAAAACACCTCTCCCTTTCAAGTGAATGTTAAGTTTTTGTTAAAACTTAATTAAGCTCTTAACATTACTGTTTATGAGACCAAGTTCCATTTAACACAGATCTGGTTAATTAAACAGGCATCTTCCTTGGAAGCAGAATTGAGTATTGCCTATTTACTCGTTTGGGGTATTCAAAAGTATAAACTATTGGACAATGCAAGATGTACAACAGAGGCCTCTAGTCTTTATAAATATGTAGCAGGTTCATAAAACAAGCAAGCCTACAGTATAGGTATATAGTATGTAACATAACTGATGATGATACCACACTGCGTACTAATTCATTGCTGTCATTCCCCATTTTGAATTTAATTTCCATGTAAGAAAGCTTTTTCAAAAAATCAAAAGTTATATCTCAACAATTGCCAAGTTTGTTAGTACTTGTGACTGCTTTCAGTTCTTAAAATTTTTTACTGACAGCCTCTTACACCTCATTTTGGCAACACTACGAACATCTTTTCCTCCCTTTGGTGTTGAAAGGTTATAGAACTGATTGTGATTCTAGTTCAATTCTGTTGTAAGTTTACAAAATACCTTCTCAATACAACTTGTTAATAAAAAATTCATGGTGGCATTCTATCTACAACATCCCATTGAAAAACAGCACAAAACACACTGCCTTCAGAAATGTAATGCTACAGTTGCAGAGAAAAAACAATTCCATGATTTACATTATGGAGGTCTTACTTGCTTGCCAATAGTATTTTCTGTTCATAAAATGCAACATCAAACCAGCTATGAAAATTCACATCCAAGAGTTAATTGATAACCATAGGAAAATCCTATCAGTCAGCTCAAGCTGAAGTATGTCTTTACTGATGCCACCAAATGTAACTTCTCTTTCTTCAGGGTTAATCACAGAGAGAAAAAAAATCCCGCATTTACACAAACCCATAAAGGGAAACCAGAGGAGGCAACAAAGGACACAGAGCAATAAATGCACACTAAGCAAAGCATGAGACAAAATAGCTAGCTTTTGCCATAACCTATGATGGTTCTAGTTGAATATTATAAATAAGTGCCCCAGTGTTTCCTTGAGGTTAACCATCATATACCAGGTAAGGCTAAATAAGCATTCACATCCATCATGCATAGCCTCCATTCGCTTTATAAAAATCATGTTCATACTAGTTGTCCTATTTAGGACAAGAGCTTTAAAGGCTTTTATTCCCTGTCAACTATTTACTTTCTTTGCCTGGAGGGAATATTTCATAGTCAGTTACCATGTGGCTATTTCTGCAAAAGCAGCATTTTTTTTTTCCCTACTACACTGCTATCACCTAGAGTATCTATATTGCTTACAGTATAGTATGAATATAAAAGACACTGTTTCATAGATTTGGATTTTCCCCATAAAACATCCTTTTCACTCCAGAAACCCTCAAATTAATATCAAAATGATACACTGATAAGACAGTTAAGTTTACCCATGGAAATTTAAGACAAAAGTTTAAAATCGCTTTACAGAAGCAGACAATAATTAGCATCTATTGAACAGAAAAGATATTTACATTATTTATGCATTCATTTCCCCTTCTATATTTTGCTGTCTGCTTGGGCAAATACAGTGTAGGTATACACAGCAGGGATTAAGAAGTCAAGAGTCATGAGACAATTTGTAGCATAGAGCTACAATTGACTAAACTGTGTAAAATAATTTGTGCCACAGGAGTACAGTTGATTATACTGATGTTTATTAATGAACTTGTCCACTATAAGCAAAGAACGCAGTTTACAGGTTTACTGATTGTGCTGTGAATCAACCCAAAAAATCAAACTTCTAGAGAAGTAGGACCAGCTGACAGGAATGTGTGCCTTGCCTCAAGAGTGTTCATCACAGTAGTGCTGTATAAACCAAACCACTTGTTTCCTAAACAGATTATTTTGGTTTTCATAGGAACGAATGCATTTGAGCAGATAACACTTCCGGTGAAGTGTTTTTCTAGTTGCAAACAGTAAGTTACTGAACAGTTTTCACCTGCCAAGATGATACAATTTGTATGTCTTGTCAACTCTGTGACAGATCATTATCAGATAATGATAACCCCTATCTGTTTCTATAGAAAGGACTGAATGTACCTAAAACCAATCTTCATATATTACTCTAACAGTAGTAATGAAGACATGCCAAATTTCTAACCACAAGTTGAACATGTCTACAGAGCTAACTAGGATATTGTTTGCTTCTCTGGCTCATTACCTAACAATCTCCAGAAAACACTAACACATTTCATGTAACATTCCATATAGCCATTTTTCAGTGGTCAGATACTTTTACCAAACCCAGTGTGCCTTCTGTAACAGAGACTGGTGTATATTATGGCAGTAATGGCAACAACTCAGATGGTGTATTTTGAATGCAGTTTCAAACTAATAGGAACAAGAGCTCTCCCAGACACTGTGTGACAGAGTTGCTGCATACAGTGGCACCATGCGTACCTCCACAAACTGGTGTTTTTCAGTACAAAAAATGAAAAAACCACCCTACTTTGTGGTAATCAAAATGCACTTCTGGACTTCCATGCAGGAAGATGGGGAAAGTGTAGAACAGAAGTCATTCTGTTCAGTAAAGAAACTTTCAGAAGTTACTATGGAATTCACAGGGAAGTGTAAGAAGTTTTAGGCTGCTTGGTTTTGGTTGGGTTTTTTTGTGTTTTTTGTGGTGGTGGGTTTTTTTTTTAAATATTTGAGTAGCAAGATCTCCACTTGGTGGTAGGATGTTTCAGCGCTAAAGGTTAGAGGGAACACATGCACACACACTCCCCAGAAGGGTCATTTGTATTTTCCACCACTATGCTAGTTTACAGAAGTACGTGTAACAGAAAAATAATTTTTCTAAAATCAGCATTTCTCCTATTGTCAACCATCACAAGAGTGCTGATTTACCAAAATATTCACAAGACTCATGTAAAAACTCTGTTTAGAGAGAAAACTAGTTTCAAGTAGCAGCTCCTAGCTATACACTGAGGTACTGACAGAGCACTGATCATCATCCTGGTAACAAAACCCAGGGTCTACAAAAGATATAACCAAGAATGCTTGATTATACTGGCAGGTTCCTACTATGAATTAAGAATGAGGTACCCAATATCTACACACAAAATATTTTTCTTTATTACTGTTTGAAGATACAAACAGTCCTATGTAACTGGCCCAGTCATGTCTTTATGGGAATAAATTGCTAGCCTGTGCTATTAGTTTTGAAAACAATAAACAAGGAATTGAATTAACCCTTTCCTACAACATACATATTTATATGGTATATGCCTACAGATACGTGAGACTACAATGAATAGAATGCCATTATTCGCACAAATCGAGAAGTGTTCAGAATGTTATAGTATACACAGTAATGTTTAAGTCATGAGGTATTTATACTATGTAAACATTCAAATATAAACAAGAAATTAAATCAGGTGTTATACTGTGGTTTAATGCAGTTTAAGCCAGCATTACTGTTAAAAGCAGCAGTCCCCCAATCCTCATACTTCTGCATAACCACCGGCCACCCGTGCCTCCCCTTCTGCTGGCACAAGGTTGAAATGCCACCCTGTAGTTCACCTGAAAAGGGAACTTACCCAAGGTGAAAGACCTATTAAAAAGTATTAAATTTGTCATGAGGCTAATGCTAGTAAAAAGCTCAAATCAACTTTCAAAATTCTAGCCATACATTTAAAAGTCCTTCCAGACTAAGACAAATATTTATAGTATTTCTGAATTTCTATTTATGCTATTATGCCATGCTTAAACTATTCAGTCTGGTACTTGTATGATGTTGTAAAACATATGTATGATGTAGTTAGTTCTTACAGTCCAGTAAGAACCAACATATGAGCAAAGATGCAGAAACAGTTATGCAACAGTTTGAATAAACCTCTAAAGAATTAGTTTTCCAACTGAATCTTTACAAGTCAATTGCCCTCATTCCATATACATGGCTGTTTTGCCAGCTTCATTAAACTTTTAGCTCTGTTCTAGGAAGAAACAAATTCCAAAAGCTTTACTTAATAGACTATTTTATTTAAAGCTTTTTCAAACATTAAATTAATGCAGAAAGGACAGATAAACTTTCCACATTGACAAAATTACAGTTGTTTACCATTAAAGTGCTGACTAAACCCCTAAGAGACTTGATTTATTCCTACAAATTGTAAGCAAGTGAGAGAATCCAAAAAAAAAAAAAAAAAAAGTAAGAAAAATTAAGCTGGTTACACTATCTTAAAAACATCACTAACATGATTAACCCTCCTCCAACATAAGCAATCTGAAAGGAAAGGAGTAATACCAGTAAGTTTTACTTCATCCTTCATCCTCTGAGTGCTTACATGATCAGTGGGACTATGTTTTTTTGTGTGTGTTGGTTTTTTGTGTGTTTTCCTTTGGTTTTCTTGGTGCACTCTAGGAAAAAGTGTAAGAGAGTGAGAAGTATCAAAAATGCTTTCCCCTTCCCCAACAGCACCTAAATATAAAGAGGTCAGCAGCAACTGACTAGTCTCAAGTGGTGTAGTCTAAGAAAAGTGATCCCCAAAACACAGTGGAATGTTTCTATTCTGGCTAGGTGTCAGCAAAGAGCATATAAATCTGAGGGACAGGGACATCCTTTTTTTAAACAGTACAGTCAACAAGATCCTGCAAGAAAGTTAAAAGACTTTTACAACCTTTCAGTGTCGAAGGATATTAAGGCCATCAAAATCACAGGTTAAAAATTCACAAACAAAAAAATATATTGTGCTTTTGAGAAGGCTCTGTTCCATAGGCAAGTATTACCATGATCTGAGAAACCTGGCTGATGAAATTTACATGATTTCACAGTTTATCAGATGTCCTTGGTCTTGCCTGTTGTGAATAGGAAGAGTTGTATTGAAAAAATACCAGCAGTAAAATATTTAGCAATTCAAAGTGGTATACTATACATTTTTAATATATTAAATTATTAGCCTGGCATGGTCTAAGCAAGAGTGAGCATGCAAAGCTGTACAACCTGTAAAAGAATGCTAGATATCCTTTCCTATGAGAGGTAACAGAGGACAGGTACCAGAAAAACACAACTTAATTACTGTAATTGAATTTCAAGTCAAAAAGCATCATTGATTTTAGACAGGTGGTGAATACTACACGTAGCACATACAAGTACTTGGACAGTTCTTATCTGAAGAAATCTCATCTAACATTTTTGTAAGTAAAGCTACTAAGACACACATTTTAGCTGAACTACATGATTCCAGAAACCACAAGAGCAGCTGGATGCACTTCAGAACTTCTGCATAACTGCAATAAAAACCTGACTCTCTATTAGATGCCACAAAGTTATGATTTAGTTATAGGCTAAAAACCCATGGTTGTAAAAAAATACTATTTCTAACACAGCCAACTCTTCCCTTTTTTTGTCTGTTTACATATGCATGCTCAATTACTGTTCTGTATTATCTCTGCTAACTGGCATTAAGATACATACTAACTGAAACACAGCAAAGATTTAGACAAAGCAGCAATGAATGTTGCCTTACAGGAACTTACATATGTTACTTTTTTTTTTTTTTTAAAAATAACTAGTCAAACCAGTAAAATAATAGATAAAAGTCAGAATGGGAACAATCAAGTATGTTATTATCTCAGTATTTTCCCTTATATTTAAAAACATTTTACATTGTCACTGCAAGTTCACACCTTTCAACTGAGTTGTATTTCTTCAGCATTTTCTCTGACAGTATCTTCACTGAGAGCGAAGGTTTCAAAACTTCAGATAAATTTAAGTGTTTGTGTCCCTGCTTAAGCCAAACTTTATCATAAACAATTGGCTTCGAAGAAATCTTATCAGGAACAGAGTTTAAGAAAAAAAAAAAGCTTCTTTTTAAGACCACCTTGTTTTAAGAAAAATCCATTTCTCTCCATCAAGGGACTACATGATGCAGTATTTTTTTATACTGGTTTTAGTAATGTGGCTTCATGCTTTCAATAAATTACTGATTAAATAAAACAACCCACACCCAAACAGGTATGGTATTTTTTGATAAATTAGTTACTTGTATGTCTGTTTCTTCAACCTAAATAACCTTAACCTAAACCAAGATACCTACTTGTGGTGGTCTTTTTCCTCCTCAGATTCAGCTGGTTCTTCCTCAGCTTCCTGCTCTTCCCCTTCATGTCTAGGTTTTTCTCTGAACAACCTCCTGCAACAGAGTTTTATTTTTAAGACTTGACACGTCTAAAGATACAGTGCTAATCTACTCGAATTTTGAGAAATGGGAGTTCTAGTGTGGGAAAGCTACTTGTACTGATTTTGTCTCTACACTTTACATGTACTGCTGCGCATAAACAGCATTCAAAACACCTCAGTATTAAATTCCTTAATGATTAGAAAGAGTCTAAGGAGACTCTCATTAAGTTCTTCCAAAATTTGCTTTTAATATATTTAAATATTTTCTTTCAATTGTAAGATATCTTAATGACTGTCCTACCCAAAGTTTTAACTCTCATCTTATCAGAATGAATGCCTCATGGCTTAAAGTGAGTTTCGTGGTAACATTCCCCACTCCACCAGACACAATTTTAAGCAAAACTAATTTAAGAGACAAATCACTGAAAAGCTTTCTAAAACTTTTTCTTTTCAAAGCATTCTAAGGCACTGCCCAATTCCTGGCATGAGGGCAGTGTCCGAACAAGTCATTCTTCTACTACTTAGGCTCAACATAGGGAAAAAATTTCACACGCTTCAATAGATTGCATTCCTAAATTGCAGTTAAGACAGACAGGAGTACAGTATGCTGAGTTGAAATGCAAAAGGAGAAAACTTTACTAAACACTCACCTGCATTCACATATAAAGTCCTAACAATGGTTCTACCTGCATCTTTATAGGGGATGGCACCACAGAAAGGTAAGTTTAACCACATCTGAGGTACTTTACCTCTCCCTGAGAACTTTTCAATACATCTTTCACATCTTCACCAGTGCCCCGAGGATTCTGGTTCTTCCAGATGAGGTCAGTGGGAGGGCTAGCAGTTACTCCATCATTTGCAGCCCAGATCTGTCAAAAGAAGTCACACATGAGCACTATTTGCTAGTCTTATACATTTCCATGTTATTTATTGAGTTAATGAATTCCATTTAAGTGACAGTGGTGAATCTCCTCCAGTTAAGAAAATACAAGTCTCCGCCTACCTACCTCCAAAGTTTCTTACAATAAAACATACCTACATTTTTTAATGCAGAGACTTTCAAATATGTAACCACACTGTTTATGGTCAAAATTATTCCTCTATATAGAAAGTAAGTTTTTGAAAAATGTGGCTCTAACTTCATCCCGGCAAATGATACAGCTCATGCCCAATATAAATATAGGTGATTATTTTATGAACATGTACACAGAAAGAACAAATCTAAAACCCTTGCATCTTACTGACACACACAAGTTATCCTAAAGTCTACTTCAACTGAACAGCTGAAGCTTGACAACTTACTGTAGCAGTTTGCCTGCCTTTAGTATATATCTTGAGGTATATCTGTAACTAGCAGAAATATCTCCCATTTTTTGGATCATCTCCCAGCCTCCCATAGGTTGATCCTAATAAAAAGGAGAAAAAATTCCATCAGTAGTGATTTTGTTGCACATGTAGGGTATTTTACATATAAGGCTGTGAGGCACATAAAATGTTCATTAAAAACACAATCTTCAGCACACAATTAGAATAATCTTAATTAAATTTGTCTTACCTCTTATTTCAAGTGAAAGCTTAATATAACACCAGAACTGAAAGGCTGGATGTATTAGCTAATGTTTACTATTTGCATCATTTGTTATAGCTTTATCCAAAAAAACCCCATAAATATTAAAATCCCCTTACAAATATGTAATACCTTTTTTGAAGCACAGAATGACAAGCAGGCTTCTTAGAAAACAAAATATTCCTGTCAGTCAATTTAAATGTGTTTCTACATATGCACACCTCCCACTAAATACTCCTTTGCAAGACCTACATTATTTTCCCTTTCAATTATTTTTTTTTCCCATTAACTACTTGAAAAGCACTAGGAAAATCTAATAGAAAACCACATACAAGTCATCATTACAGAATGGCTACTTCAAAACGGGAGTAGATCTTTAAATTCTCCCACCTACAGTTTCCAAACATTAAACAGTTGCCACTGGAGTCTGAAAACAGACAGTTAAGATCATTTAACATAAACAACCTTATTTATCTTAATGGATGCTGACATTCAGTTGGTCATTGCAACAAAACTTACCATTAAAGAGAATTTTACACATTTTCTATCTATTTTTACATATAAACTGTCAAACACTTGTGAAAATTCCCCAAGTATACCTTATTACACTGCACGACAAACAGTTGCTCTGGCAAAGTGCTATGTATGTCTATCCTATAACCATAAGCTATCCATGGCTATTGGTAACGGAACTCATGGTCCTTCCA
The DNA here is from genome assembly GCF_003259725.1 of Athene cunicularia. Taxonomy (NCBI): domain Eukaryota; kingdom Metazoa; phylum Chordata; class Aves; order Strigiformes; family Strigidae; genus Athene; species Athene cunicularia. The sequence continues at coordinate 6,003,096 of NW_020799143.1, read as the reverse complement.
TGGAAGAATGAATGTGCAGTTAAATAAGAGGCAGGGAAATCCATGTGGTACACAAAGTAGGGAGGGAAATCCCATAAGCTTGAAAAAGCTCAAAAAGATAAAAAATGGCAGGTTCTGACTCACTAGAAGTAGTCTTTGATTTGCCTGAATGTAGTCATCTAAGCGCTTAGCTCTCTAGACCAAGACAGTTGTCATGGTTTCTTCTATTCAGTAAATGAAGTCAGCACTCTCGGCCAAAAGCCCAGGCTGATAATTAAATGCATATGTATTACCATCTGGAGCAGTCTGTCCCTTCATTGATTGGAGAAGACTGAGACACTTGGAATCAGACCAATCTTTGTCATCTAAAACATCAAGATGAGCTGGCTTTTAGTAAAGGTAAAGAATCTGAAGACATTAGACAAAGCATATGTGTCACTGGAAACAAAGAATGCAGATAACACTTCTACACACAGATGAGGTGCAGACAGCACAGAAGACAAAAATTACTCAAGTGTTCTCTGAAATCAGGGCTGTGAGAAATTAGGTAACTCTGGTGTCCTAATGAGACAGTGCTCAATTCTCGCTTCTCTCAGACAAGGCTTTAAGATATTATAGTCCCCACTCTCCAGCCCCTCCTGTGATGACCTGCAGAACTTCATATGGTATAAAGCTTTTTTACCTTGAGCAGAAGTTATAAGTAATGTTGGGGTGGTGTGAGGGGCAGGGAGAAAATGTACTGAATACAACAGCATCATTCTGAGGGCAACATAAGGAAGAAACCTTCATTATTACTCAAATTAAGTACAACTTGATAAATAGGTATGTGTTTCCCACAGTACCAACTCCAGCCTATTCACAGAATGAAGTAATCTGAGTAGCCATCATAAAGGTGGCTTTAACGTGGGAACTGAGGGCTCCTAAAAAACTGTGGATGCAGCCAAGGAAGAAGGAAAATTGATTTAGAGAGGCTGTATAGAAGTACAAGGGACACTGTCAATTACATTCAGACATTTATTTTGCATCAGCATGTATTTCCTTCAGGACTTTTTAAGGCAAAAAAAGTTCTTAAAAGGCTTCTAAAGTAGCCTAATGTTAGCTTGCACCATTTCCAATCAGTGACAACAATAATCTGTAAAGCTTTACAAGGCTTTCCTTGCAAGGCAGAACTCTTCAGAGTGAGTTAACACTTTGGTGGATGGGCAACCTAGCAATAAAACAATTGAAATGAAAAGCATTAAAAATCATTAGGAAGAACTCATCAATGCAGATTACTGTATGAAAGCTTATTTTCTGACACACTAGTTTCTTAGTGCCATCTCTTACACAGTGGGTTTTAGCTCCAGGGTCAACATGAAGCCTGAAGGCTGAGAGGGTGTGAAGGATGTCTTCTACCTCTAAGCAGACTATTGTAAATGGTGTTCTTCAAGTGGATAGATTTTCTGTCAATCTCCTTTAACAGAGACATTCCCAGTGACAGAAGCTGAGCGGGACATGCAAACACTTCTGCTGGCCTGAGATCCCTCCACATCAGTCCTTCTCCTTCTTCCCTCTGGTTGTATGCATACTATGGCTCAATGAAGCCTGTGACACAGTCACTCAGGAAGATGGGCTTGAAGAAAGCTGCAACCTATAGTGAAGAAAGGAAGAAATACACATACATCATGTTTCAGTTTTATTTTTTCCACTTTTATTTTTATAAACTTTCTTCTCTTCTTCCCATAGAATTATAAAGCAAAAGGGTACAGGAATATAGTAAATAAGGCATGTTACATGAAAAAGCTAAGCCTTCCGTACTTTTTGAAGAGTTGAATAAAATGTTAACCAAACAGCTAATTAATGCTTTTGGACCACAGAATACTGATGGACTGCTACATTTAAGACTGTAAAGACATCTCTATGCATTTGTCAAAGACCGAATTCCTGGGTAGATAGCACAAGTAGGGAAACTTAAGCCATCGTAGGAAATTTATGCAAAACCGAAAGGTACAAGAGCTTTTGCTGTTTTTCATCCCCACACTTGAGAGGAATGAGCCTGGACCTGTATTCAGAAGACAGTGAAGTATCAAACTACTTTAAGTGACACCTGCAACTTATCAGGCAAAAATTCTCAACATTGCTAAACTCTGGGGTCAAATGTAAAAAATGTAGTTAGCTGATAACCTGGAAATGATAACATATTATTTTATTAAAATTATTCCATACATGTAGAAATTTGGCTAATGACAATCTGCATGCAAATGACAATCCATTACGTACTCAGTGCTGAATCTTAATAGAAGAATGATATTGGTTCCCTTGAGAGCTATTGATCTGTTACTCAAGCAGCTTGGTCTCCTGGAGACTTAGAAATGTGTCAGACAGGAGGGGGCAATACCAAACAGTGCCCTTGGAAACTGTAGTAAAGCACCTAATTAGTGCATTCTCAGTTAGAACTGCCTTTTGAGAGAATGAGACAAGTAAGGGAAACACAAAGGTACCAGCATTTGTTGCTACATTATTTCATACCTCCTCTCTTCATCCTCCAGCAATTTCTGATATATGTTGATTTCAATATCAAGTCCCAGTTTAACATCCAGAAGTTGTTGGTAGTCACTCACAGCTGCTCCTGCATCTGATTTCTCAACTCTGACATTTCTTTCTCATTCTTAGACAAGTGTTTTCTGAAGGTTTTCCTTTCCCTTGGCCAAGCTGTCCTCAAGCTCACACACTCTATTTTGCCATGCTCTAGTCTAGAAAGCATTGAAAACATCAGTGATGCACAGAAACACTCATCCAGACGTCCATGAACAATGCTATTCAGGTGACATGGAATTCAAAACACTAGGTAAAGCATCCTACCCCTTTTCTGAATTCAAACTTGCCCATATTCAACTTCCTGTTCTCCACCTCATCTACTAACAAACATAACACCTTAAATTCCAACAAAACTTGCAACGTACTTGGAAAGAGAACTACCTGTTCCATTTTTCTGAGATCTAATTACATGTTACTACACCTGAATTTACTCACATCAAGAAAAATTGAGCTTAAGAGTCAAAGCGTTTAAGATGTGCTGGACAGGACACACAGAATCAAAAGTGCAGCTGAGTGTACTTCAGATCCTGTGGCAAGTCTCAGAGCTCCATGATGGTAACTCAAACCAGACCAGCAGTGATAAGAGTTGTCTTCAAGAGAACAAAGCTAAAGTTAGTACTAGCAGCAAATGGTACGCAAAACTCTCCTAGTTGACATCACTAGCACTAAAAAAGCCCCCACAGCACCAAAATGGGGGGTTTAGTGGACAATTACAGTCAAACTGGCATAAGTTGATTTTGACAGCCCTGAAGTTAACAAACAGCACACCTCTAGAAATTCAGAACCAAGTTCTCTTAACAAAGCTGCCACTCCTAACTAAGCAACAGAACACAGTTAATTAACTAAAGAATGAAAAAACTTCTCAGAAATGCCTGTTGACTGAACTACCAAAAGAAAAATGATGGCAATGTAAAGGCAGAAATAAGACCCACATAGACAAAACTCTCAATCCAATTCTTGTGTAACCTCAGGCACATTCATTACATCACCTGATTTGTTCCAGAGACTAATTTGCTTATGTAACAGGAAAACTGGGAAAACTCAATACTAGTCTTTGCCAAGTTATTTTGAAAATTATTAAATAGTGTCCCCTGCATTTATATTCTTCACTTGAAATACACAGGAATTTCAAGTCATACAAGAGTTTGCTGTACAGGGGGAATACAACAGAAAAGATCAAAGCCAAATGTTACTCATATTTAAAAAAAAAAAAAGTTTTGTTGCATTTTCAAGTCATTAGTAAGTTACAAAAGCTCACTTCTGAACCAACTCCTAATACTTCTCATTTTCACTCTAGATTTTCCACTGCAATCCACACAACATTACTCCCATCAAATAAACTAGTACTGACATTCAGCATGTCATAAGTCATGTCATACTTCTTTAGAGGTGAGCTATGTGCTCTGCTCTGTGATCTAAGTATAATTAGTTTCTGCTCAAGACCCTGCTCTACAAATGCTTGAGTTATTTGATGTATTTTCTCATGTCTCACATTTTATCCTAATCCTGGTAAGATCACTCTGTTTTGGGTGTTTGTTGGGTTTTTTTTGGGGGGGTTGTTTGTTTAGGTTTTTTAAGAGCTCTAGATGCTAACTGGATCTAGGATGAAAAAAGACACCAGACAGAGACTGAATATTCCAGTCCTGGCTTTGAACGTTGCTTTGTGGAATCCCATGCTAGGCTGTCCAATTACTACAGAACAGAACTAAATTGCTTAGAATGTCAAGAACTTTTAATATAGATCTCTTGTCTAGAATTGTCCCATCTATGAGCAAAAGCTTCCACAAAAGGCAGTTAACAGTACTATCTTTCAAATACCCACTCTAGGAGGATACTGCACAAAAAATGCAACTTTCTAGAAAGGAGACATTAAGAAATTTGGAAAAGTACCAAACCATAGAACAGAATACAAATTCAAGTCATGAATACTGAATATGCTCATAAGTTAAAGGAAAGTCCTTTAATATAAGAATCAACAACCATAATTAGAAAGACTGAAGAACCACAAACAGCTCGTTACCTCCTTCTGAAGGCTGGAGAATAGGAAGACAGACTATCAATTCCCATGCAGCTTTCATTCAGTTGTTCTCTTACTGAGTTGACTGCAGAACTGCTCATCTCAGAGGACAGTCTAGCACTCTCAAACTGCAGTAGATCAAGTTAAGACGTCAGTTTCAAAGTAACTTTTAATAAAAGAAAAATGACTCACTAAAAACCACACACAACACTAAGTCACAAAGTTTCTCTCCACAGCTCTAACACAATGAAACAGTTCTTTCTTTAGGGATTAAATACAAGTTTCCCTTGTAGACTTTACTGAAGTTGGACTGCTAAATTCAGTTCTCATGCTGGCCAATGTTTAGCCTTATATATTTCATTACTGTAGCACTGTTCTTGAGTATGCTTAAATAGAAGTTACCAATCCTCAAAGAACAAGCAAGTTTATATTAATTTTCAGCCAATGTAAGCAAATTGGTAGTACAGTACCAGTGCCATGAATCACTGCTTCATTCTACCACAACTTCAATATCAAATAGTTTTTATTTTTTTCAGACTGGCTACATCATTTCTGCTGAACACTACCACATCCACTTGAGCAGCACCACAGACTTACTGAACTTGAAGTTGCAAATGAAATGGGATCTAAAGACACTTTTAAAATGAGTCCAAAAATTACAGAAACAGTATACCTGAAGAGAGGGAACAAGAAAGCCTTAATTATGAAAGGATTTTTAGACTAATATAAACAATATTTTTGACAGATCTTATTTAAGATAAGATTTTTCAAGTCAGATTGAAGCCCTGAAGATAAGCAGCTGCACACTGTTAAGACTATAGACTGAAGACTAAACTATTCTAATAAATTTGTAAGTTTGTATCAACTTTTCTGCTGTAACATCCCAACTTGTTTATAAATACTAACTGCAACAAATACAGTCACAGAAACAAGGTTCATCTGAGAAATTAGAATACCTCCTGACAGAAATGCTGAATCATAGTAAAGGAAGTTATGAAGTATAACCGATTTCAGCTTGATTATACTTTCTCTCTAGAAGTGTAAAAAGCAGAAGTCATTTGGTGTGGTAAACTTCCACATGTTTTGTACATGGATGTTTTAGCACTACATCCACAAGATGGCAGGCTTTACATCACAGACCCAGCACCAGCTAAGTGACTAGCTGAGTAACACCACAAAGTGGTAGACTGCAAGAACCTGTGACACGTACACTCTTCTATACTCAACCGTTATTTTTCATTTCTCCTGTTCAGTGCTATCCAGTCCCCCCATGGCATTTTACATATCACTTCTTAGACCCAACAGTTCAGATCAGTTGGGTACACAGCTCAGACAAAAGCACAGAATTTAGATTTTGGCCACATGGGCTCCTACTTCCAGCTCTCGGCATTATTCACAGGAGGCCTCTGTTCTGTTCCTCTCCTCCCACCTAGGTCTGTAGGAACTGCAGCTTGCAAGGAAGTAGTACAGCAGAGGAGGAAAAGAGGAAAGGAAAGGTGTCTTGTTGGGGTATGTCTGTAATGATATCTTCATCACCTCTTGGGAAGTATGAGGGCCTACATCAATCCTCTGTTGTTTGATCACTGCTGCAGGAAGCTTTAATCAAAACACCGAGCAACTGTTTCACACAGGCTCTCTGGCAAGACTTCCTGCTGAAACCAATTCTGTCAGGTTGGATCCTGAAACTAGAAAGTCGCACATGCACAGGGCCATAGTGTGCTATCCCTGACTCTGCTCCAAATTATCCTGGGCTCTGAAACAGGAAGACTCCCCATATAAATTTACTTTGGTTTTCTAATTCTTTTAATGCAAACATCTCTATCACAAACTGGTAGACACCTGAAGATAAAGCTCTTACAATTGGGGTGACAGAGAAAAAGATGTATAATCTGGACTAGCAACAACAATACGATTAAAACCCAATATCTAATTTAGTTGTACAGGTAGCGTATTATCAGTTACATCAGCTCAAACAACCTTCCTTGCTTGTTTGCAACAAGATTGGTTGCAAAGCCATGTTAGAATTTCATGCAACTGGAGTCACAGAAGCAGGGGAAAAGAATTAAAATTAAGCACTGTTATTAGTGTTATGAGTTGTCCAACTATGAGACAGCTCATCTGAACATGTTCTCAGAAGCAAAACAGAAACTGGAGCTAAACACTTCACACTCTGAAAGCCAGATGAAATCTCAGCAATTCAGTGTCATCCTAGCCCTAAAGGAATGGGGGAAAGAAGTAAAACAAGATCAGAAAAGCCTCTGTGAATTATAAAAACACACACCAGATGTATACAACATACACTTCACCTTTCAACCTAGTGATTTTTACCAGGAAGAACTTCAGCCTCTTGGCAATAGCTTTTTCCTCCACAGAAATCCAAAGCTCAATCTCTAAACAACAGATAAAAAAAGCTGAAACACCTTCCTGTTGTAGTGTTGAGAAATCAGCCAGAACTGTACTCCTTTAAGTAGTTTGGCTCATGAAAGAAAAATAAAAGCAATTAAGTAATTGCTGATTTGCAGCTCCCCCAAAGCAGCAGCTTGTTTTGCTCTCTTTTGACTTCCAAGTGTCTGGATCATCTTAGCCACAGAATTGTAATTTATTTTAAAATAGTGTAGAATTAGGATCTGCTCACAAACCAGCTGGTTTCCATTCATTTTCCATGTACTTCAGGGAAAACTTGCTCAGAGATTTAGCTCACAACATTTAACACAGACACTAAGAGTGTGAAGAACTGTCTCATTCCTACCTAGCATTACCAGCACAGCTCTCACTAATGGAGTTACAGCCATGTACTTTAGAAATGGCTCAGCACACACGACAACAAAATAGTGCGATCTGCTTTCCCTCAATCTAACAGCAATAAGCATTCTACAGTGCCACTCTCTGGAGTACAAATAACACCGATTGTAGCAGTACATCTGCTGAAATGTAAAAATAAGAAAAACCCAAACTATAGTCATTAATGCTTTATTTTGTTTAGCTAGCAGTCAGTTTTCCACTTTTCCCCCTCTACAGCAGACAAAACAGTAAGGCTATGTTTTGCAAGGAAGTGATTTACAGTAACATAAGAAGTATGTCTAAAAGCATTCAAGCTTTTGTATATAGATCAACATGACAAAAGTAATTGGACAAGCTTGCCTTTCTGGTAAATAAATATATGTAATTTTGTTTCAGCTTGTCTCCTGTCACCCATTTTATCTGGCTGGAGACAGCTGCTGAGTGTTTAAAACCATCACTAAACATTCATCATCTCTAGCAACCTACTGCTCAGCAGTGATCCTTCCCTGACGAGCTCAACCATGGGAACCCTACCACTCTAACTACCAACCTAGGTAGAACCTTTACCCATGCAGTGCATACATACCAAGTCACTGCCCATTACCATGTTATTATATGTCCAGGTATTTGAGACCATCTTTAAACCTACAGCAAATTGTTTCTTCCACTGTTACATCCTACACTGCTTGGAAGACACTCATGGATAACATATACTTACATTTCAATTGCTTTAATTATTGTGCAAAAAATCAATCACTCCTCTTCTTATTTCTCTAGGCACTCTCTACATTAGAACAGTTACAGATTTCAGATTGAAGCTCAGCTGTTGCCCAGCCACCAATCTTCACCTGACCACCCCAAAACACCTACAATAATGAAAATATGCTTCAAAATATTTCAAGTCTGCTTCCTCAAAACAGCTTATCTAGCTCATTACAGCACACCACATAAGGATCACAGGAAACCCTGGAACAACTTTTACAACTTCACATGCATTAACACAACATGGTTCTAGTGAATAGTTGTATTCACAGTCATGCATATCATTTGCCCATCCCTTCCTCAGAACAGAAATAGGGAGATTATTTTTTTTCAACTCACTTTTTTCCTAGTTCTTTAAGATCTGAAATATCCAGAGAAATCTTCATATTTATTTAGCTACAGCAGTACCCAGTGCATGGCAGGCACTCTACAAGTATGCAACAAGTCCACTATAGCAGTATCAACTAAAGAAACAATGCAGTTTTTCTTGAGGGATTAAAAATGTGGATAGAAGAAGCTTCCAGCACTTAAATTCAGAAAATCACACTATATATATAAGACTGAAGCCAGAAAAAAATCAGAGAATCCAACAAATAGGTGACTGGGCCTTAAAATTAATTTTGATAAAAAAGGATAGGGAAAGTCCTACAACACTGTGAAAGTAACTAGAAGCTTCAGATTGATGCACTAATCAGGCAAGGGACTGAAAGAGAATGTCTGGTAATAAAATAAATGAACAAAGCACTTCAGAAGAATGCTGTATTAACTAGAGAAAGCAGAGTTGCATGCGTGTCTGGGGAAACCTGCAGTTTTTGAAAATATTCAAACAGCACAGGAAGGCCAGCTAGACCATGGAACATTTTGTCCAACGTCAGCCAACTAAGCAGTGAATCAGCTATGCTTCCTCCACAGACCCAGGACATCCCGAGAGCAATTTATCCCACAATTTATCTCCACAGACTCTAAAGGGAACCAAATACCTACCCACCACTAACCTGACTCTTATGCTGGGGCCACCAGTTATACCCAAGTCAAACAAACAGTTTGCAGTTTAGAAAACAGTCCCAACTGTGACAGATGCACCTGCCCAACAAAAACAGTGCTTCTTGGCTGCTGAAGCGTAGCAGCTATTGATTGCCTTTGTTCTTGGGGCTTCATGGTAGTTGGGGCCTTTGGCCAATGGGAGCTGCTATTGACCATAGATCAGATTCGGCCTGAGTATCAATTGAGTCCCCCAGAGGGGCCATTTTATTTTGAGCTTGTCACCTGGAGCAGCACCCTGTGGTCAAGAATTCTCCTCTGAGGTCAGGATGGCACCCAAGGGAACTCCTTGAGGTGGCTTGGGTCAGGATGCTGCCCTGAGAAGGTCCCTGAGGTTGAGAGCCCTCACTTGTTAGGTGTATGAAAGAGCGTTTTGGGTGGTCGTTAAACCCTAGGAAGTTGCTCTGTTTTCCTCCCACAGACATTTAAACATGTAATTTGCAGAGGGCTAGTTAATTGTGTTAACAATAAATTTCTAATTTTTGGTGGTTGGTTGAGAGCCTCTGTAACACCAACTCACCCCACTACTTTCCCTTGCTCTCAAGTCCTGTGTGCAGGTGCTGGTACTTCTCTGTTGACAGAAAAGGAGATCAGCAGAAGTGAGCATCTTTCTACCTTTTTAATGACCCAAGTTAGCTTGTTGAACAACCAAGACAGTCAGAGCCACAGGTAGGATGGTGATGAGAATGTAAGGCAATTGTTTGCTTTCACAACAACACACTGCTAGACTGGCTCAGCTGTGCATCTGCCAGCAACCTTTAACAACCAAGGATAAATGAGACAAATCTCACCCCAACAATCAGTGTATTTTGCAAAGAAGGGCAAGATAAAGTTTACTCTGCAAGAATTTAACAATAGTACCAAACATGCCAGAAAACTCCCTGTTTTTTTTTTCAGGTGGCTCTGTTAGCCAGATCCAAACTACTACAGTTAACCCTACCCATATTTAAACTAAAGTCAGTGCATACGCCACGCTGCACTTCAGCTTTCTGAAAGGGCAAGGAAAAACCTGTTAAGAGAACACACATTCTCATCATACCTTGCAAGCCGAGATCTTTACAACTACCAGTACTCCTGTGCACCCTTGTGCAAAGCATTTTAAGAGTATTTGTCACGTTTTAATATTACTTAACAGCTTTAAGAAAGATGCCATCAGGGAATGTGCTCTGAAATAGGTGGAAAAATCAAACTTTATTCTTAAGACTTTGTAAAGAGAATTATAGATAAGCTTAAATATCCCCAAGATATCCATCTTAAAAATACTCTGAGGCAATTTAAGAAACTGGATGTCATAGTAAGGTCTGCCACCAAACAACAAATAGCCACATACAGGTTTATGTAGAATCTAGTAGACATAAATACCATTAACTATTTGTTTTATTAAACTACTCAGGATTTCTTGTCCTGAACTGCAATTTGTATTCTGTGTTGTACAAAGATGATCTGTTAGAGACAGGTACTGACAGACTATCAAGCAGTAAGACCTCACTCTTCATAAGAGGTCATAGCTGTGTATTCCCTGCTCCCCCCAAAATCATCAGGTTTTTGGCAAGTATCACATCATAGGAACAAGTAAATAAGAATATGAAGAACCTCCTCACTGACATTTTTAGGTGACCCAACTACAGTCACAGAAGGGGAATCTACTATAGACTGATTGCACCTTGAGCTTAATCCTCCACACACACTCTTCTGAGAAGCTGACAGAAAAGAGTTCTCCATAAAGTCACTAAGAGATGGAAACTCCTGGTTTGACTTTCAAGTCATCATTTTCGTGCTCATCTGCAGCTACACCTTGCTTTCCCTGCAACTACCAATAATCTCTTTAAGACCTTCACAGGGCACCAAGAAGTAACCACAAGAACAACTAGACTCACTAATTAGAAGCTTGTGGTTTGTTTCTGTTTAAATAAAGAGCCCAAAAGATAATGGAGCTGTCTGCAGACACATCAAAACATCAGTATGCTAGTTCACACATGAAGTATCTTTTTATTATGACAAACAAGGATTGAGAGTGTATTTAACCGAAAATCAAAATTAACAGGTTATATAAAAGTAAACCAAGATTAATAACTCTGCTCTTTTCTTTCCCAACATCAACACATTGCTGAACTTTGTGGTCCCAAGACTAAAGTTAGAATGGTGAGTGGCGCGTAACTACAGAAAAAAAAAAAACAAACCACACAAACCAAAAGATTCTCTTTTGCTAATGGAAAACCACAGTAACCACAGAAGTAAGATTTAAGGTAAACACAAACAAGGAAGCAAAACACATAACTGAATCAAGTCAAATGTGTAAACAGCAAAATCGAGTAACAGTTGGTGCTGGTCTCTTCTTACAGGTAATTAGTGTCAGAACAAGAGGGAATGGCTTTAAACTGCAACAGCAGAGGCTCAGACGGGACATAATGAAAAAATTTATCACAACAAGAGTGGTCAGACAGTACAATAGGCTGCCCAGGGAGGTGGTGGAGTCCCTATCCCTGGATGTGTTTAAGGGTGGTTTAGATGAGATGTTGGGGGATATGGTGTAGGGAGAACTTTGTAGAGTAGGGCTGATGGCTGACCTCTATGATCCCAAGGGTCTTTTCCAACCTGAATGATTCTGTGACATCAGGCAAGAGCTGAGATCCTAGAGCTGTGTCATAAAGCTTGGAATCTTGAGGCTATCTGGTCACAAATACCTTCTATAACATCTGGATGTCCAGCAAAATGTCCAGAAATTACTGCAACTTTTTGTTTTAAGTAAGCCCTTCTTATTATCTACTCGTGTATTTTTGTATTATGAAGTTAACATATTTCAGAAAGCACATTCAAAAGCCTAGGCTCCTAACAGCCACTACACAAACTGTCATCACTGGGCATTTTTCATCCTGAAGCAGCTTAAGCCTTACCGACAGAGTCTGTACAGAGAAGGGTAGTGGTGAAGGAGCAGCTCGACTCAAACCCCGGGGCCTTCCAATCTCAAATTATGTCAGTGTGAACTCGGACGAAGTTTCGAGGGTGCCGCCAACACCGCTTCACCCGGTGGACCCGCCCTCCAAGCGATGGGCACACGGCGGCGGCTCCTGGGCAGCCGGGCGTCTGCCACCGTCTTGCCCACGGGCGCAGCTCGGAA